>NW_007730498.1:183809-191811 GCF_000696425.1 Galeopterus variegatus | reverse complement strand
TCTTGTTTTATTTTCTGGAAAATTATATAGAACTGATATAATTTCTTCTTTAAATTTTTAGTAGGATTCACCAGTGAAACCATATGGGCCTATATATTTTTTTCATTGTTTTGAACTATGAATTAAATTTCTATAACAAATAAAGAACTATTCAGGTTATCAATTTCTTCTTGTATGAGTTTTGGGTATTTGTCATCCTCAAAGAATTAGTCCAATCATTCAAGTTGCCAAATATGTGCGTTGTGTTGCTTATATAATTCCCTTATTTTAGTTTTAATATCGGTGGGATATATATACTGATATCTTTTCTTTCATTCTGGTATTGGTAATCTGTGTTTTATCTCTTTTTTCCTTGTAATTCTTGCTAGATGTTTATTAAATTTATTCACCTTTCCAACAAAACAACTTTTTCTTTAATTTATTTTCTCTTTTTGAATTTATTAATTTCTGCTCTTTATTCTTTTCTTCTGCTTACATTGAGTTTATTTTGCTCTTTTATCTAGTTTCCTAAAGCAGAACTTATATTGTTGCTTTGTAATATTTGTCATTTTAAAAAAAATAAGCATACAATGCTATAAATTTCCCTAGAAGTGCTCCTTTATCTGCACCTAACATATTGTCATATGTTGTGTTTTCAATTTTGTTCATTTCAAAATATTTTCTAATTTCTCTCAAGAATTCCTCTTTGACCCATGGATTTATTGATAAATGTACTGTATAATTCCCAAGTGTTTGGAGATTTGGAAGCTATCTTTTTGTTATTAATATTTTTTGTTTAATCTCATTATGATCAGGGCTTATCTTTTACATGATATAAATTCTTTTAAATATTTTTCAGGTTTGTTTCATGACCTTAATATGGTCTATGTTTGTGAATGTTCCATGTGCACTTGAAAATAATGTGTTTTTAGCATTGGATAGGGTGCTCTGTAAATGTCAGTTAGATATGGTTGGTTAATAGTGTTGTTCAGTCTTTCTATATCCTTTCTGATTTTCCTCTTATTTGCTTTGCCTAATATAGAAAGTGGACTGTTGAAATCACCAGTCATAGTTGTGAATAAGTCTATTCTCCTTTCTATTCTATCAATTTCTGGTTCATGTATTTTAAGGCTCCGTTTTAGATGCAGACATATTCAGGACTTATAAATTTTTGTCTTCCAGTTCAGTGAACTCTTTTATCATTATGTGATATCTCCCTTTAGCAGAAGAAATTCTCCCTGCTCTGATATCTACTTTGATGTTAATATAGCCACTTATGCTTTCTTTTGATCAGTGTTAACATAGTATATTCCTTTTCCATCCTTTTATTTTCAACCTATTTGAATTTTTATATTTAAAGTGGGTTTTTTACAGACAGTAAATTGTGTCCTGCTTTTTAATGTAGTCCAACAATCTATTCTTTTTTAATTGGGAGTTTAGTCCATGTGCAATTATTGTGATCACATGGTTCGGTTTAGATCTACCAGTTTGCTATGAGTTTTTTATTTGTCCCATATATTTTTGTCCCTTTTTCTGCCTTTTATTTTTTGATTCAGTACTCTTTTATATCTTCATTTATCTCCTGTGCTGTGTTTCTTACTGTAACTCTTTGTTTTCTTATTTTAATGGTTGCTTTCTGTGTTCTGTGGGTTTTTTGTTTTTGTTTTTCTTGGCAGCTGGCTGGTAAGGGGATCTGAACCCATGATGTTGGTGTTGACAGCACCACACTTTCCTGAGTGAACTAACTGGACACCCCTCTATGTTCTGTGGTTTTATACGAGTTCAGTTTTCAGCCTTTGCACTGCTTTTGGACCATTTGTGGTCACCTGTCTGGGACCTCGGGAGTGCCCAAACCTACATTTCCATTTTAAAAGTCTTTGCTATTCTATTTAGAGTCTGATTAATGCTGAGGTGAGCTCAAAAATGTATATACTACTTTATGGGATAGCTCTCTTGAGCTCCCTCCTCTCCAGGCTTTCCTTGATAATTTCTGGTTTTCTGGGGTCCCTATTTTACTTCCTCTGGCCCACAATCTGAGGCTTCAGTTTCTCCACTCTGCCACACACTACCTGAGACTTTGTCTGCAGATCTGGGATCAGGTTGGGGGAAGACAGAGAAAGAAAAAATCAACAAGCATTCTTCCCATGATGTTGGGACCACCAGTACATGGGTCAGAAAAGAGTCTCCTCTCATAGTTTAACACTCATATCTAGCCTCAGTTGCTGCTGGGGATTCAATCAAAAGTGAACAATAAAAGAAAAAAAAGGGGAGATTTCCTTCACTTTCCACTTTTCAGACCAGAAAGTGAGGATACCTCATAAAGTGTTTTCTGTCCACACCTGACTTCCTTTGATTCCAACCTAGGTGATAGCAGAGGGAGGAAAATGGAAACTTATTTCTGGTTTGAAGGTACTTTGAATTGTGGGTTCCTCTCCCAATATACCTTCTACCATCTCCTTTTCAAAGACCTCAGATAGCTGCACCATGAATTCCGTCAAGTGTTCATATTTGCATTCAGTGGGAGAAGGATAATGGAGTCTTGCTCAATCTTGCCTGAAACCAAAATCGCACTAAAAGATTTTGAACATTGTACTTTTGAGCTTAACAGCTGGATGGAGTATGGAATAAAAAGTCAGGGGAAAATATTTGGGACCTTTCTTGTTTGAATTTTCAATTAGAGAGTCTAAGCAAGTTCCTATGCATCAGCAAAGCAAAAAGAAAATTTTTCAGAATAATTTGGTATTTAATGTATTTTTTAAAAGCATTTAAAGTAGCTGATGTGAGAAAAATATTGTTGAATGTCACTTCATTTATTTTGCAATTTATTGTATTTTTATTTTGATTTACACACGGGGCATTAGTATACCCTGTGTTTAGAGCTTCCAAAGCTGGGTCACTAGTGATATTATCAGGCATTCACAGCTAATCTAGTCTCTAACCATAGTCTCAGGATCACCAGAGAATGCTCCCAACCTGAATTCTGAAAAGTAATTCTTTAAGCTTGGATGAAAAATAACTTTATTCTCTCTTCTCCTATCTCTTTCTTGCCAGCTACACTCATGATATGTGGCTAGAAACTTTTCATATAGTAATCTACTTAGTACCTTGGGAACTAAAGAGTTACCATTAAAAGGAAGGGCAAAACCTACCATTAATTAATCAAGTACGATGTGAAAGGTACATTTATTATCTCCTTTACCTTCCACTACAAGTTAAGTATTGAGAAGCAGGTTCACTGTACACTGGTTACCAACTTCAGTCTGGTGAGACAGAACAGAGTCATATGCAACGAGTTACATGAAGAGGATTACTACTTACAGTTAGGCAGCAAGGGACAAAAGAAGACTAGGATCCATTGTGAGCTGGTTCCCCAAGGCTCAAGAAAGCTGCTCAGGATGGATGGAGTCTTGACTGTGCACACTCAATGTGTACCACAGCTGAAGGACAGAAGGCAGCCTGCCCTGGGTTATACATCTCAGGGAAACATAAGTTACTGGGCAAAGCCTTGAAGGACATCCTGCTTCCAGGGAAGACAGAAATAAAGCCCAGGCTGTCCAGGCATTTTCTGCTTAACTCAAGATGTTACATTCCCTAGGAGGGGGGAACAAAGCCTTGGCTGTTTCAAACAGTTCCTCTCTATCTTAGGGTGTTGTATTTCCACCACATTTTACAGTTATTCTTGAGACATACAAGCAAGAAATGGGGGGAGGGGGGGAAGGGTGTGAGGAACTGGGTTGGTCCAAGACCACCCAGAGAACTCTCCTCCAGATATTAGTTCAGTATTACTATCAGCACAGGTGAGGAAACAGAGACTCAGAGAGATTGAGTAACTTATCCAAAGTTGCAGCACTAATTCCAAAACCTACATTCTCTCACAGTGCCACATGTTTTCATCTATTCATGTCATCTGTCTTTGGGAAGATAGAATCAAACAGATAACTTCTATCTGGAGATAGTTCAAGAGATCAGGACTTGCTGGGGATGGGATGGGTAGGAAGGAAGCAGGGCTTCTCATAGGAGACTGCAACCCTTCACATCTGTGTCTGTTCTGTGTTTTCCCTTTGGATACTGGGATTAAAGAGAACGAAGTAATCTACTTTCTAATTTTTTTTTAGGATATCTTTATTGAGACTGTAGTGTTAGGGTAGGGATGTATATTAACTCATTTTCTGTCACTTATAACAGAATATCTGAAACTGGGTTATCTGTAGAGAAATGAAATTTATTTCTTATGGTTTTAAAGGCTGAGAAGTCTACAGGCCAGGGATCATATCTGGTGAGGGCCTTCTTCTGGGTGGGAACTCTCTACAGGATGCCATGATGGTGCAAGCAATCACATGGCGAGGATGGCAAGAACTGTTTAATGTGCTCACTTGCTCTCCCGATAAAGCCACAAGTGCTATTCCCATGACAACCCACTAAACCCTTAACCCATTACTACACAAATGGATTAATCCATTCAGGAGGGCATAGTTGTCATGATCTAATGCCCTTTTAAAAGCCCCACCTTTTAACACTGCCAAAGTCTTTCTACCCTTTTAACACTATTACAATGGGGATCAAGCCTTAATGAGTTTTGGGGAGACATTAAATGCACGTCAAGATGCTATACTTCAATCCCTCAAACTCATTAGCAATTTTCTTTCTTTCTCTCTCTGTGTTCTGGGACTTCCTCAAATTTACACACTAATTTTGCTTCTGTTGCTCTTTCTCTACTTTCTGGACCACAAATGGAAAATAAAGGGTGAGGAGCTGGACTGGTGAGGAAATGTGTGACTTTCAGGCCTGACCACGGGCAGTTACAAAGGTTTGCCTGGCAGTCACCACAGGGGAAAGCTGCCCTCCCCACAGCAGGGTTGTGGCACAGCCAGCCAGTGCATTGAAGCCTCTGAAGGGAGCTGCAGTCAAGGACTCATGTTCCTCTTTCTGGTCATGCTCTTTCACACATATTTATATCTTTCTAGCCCCTGCACTGTCATTTCTATGTCTCTTTATTTGAGGCCATTGGCAGAGATCTTCAGTTACCTCGGCTGTGGTTCCCACTCTGATTCAGCACCCAGCACTTTTCTACTCATAACCCTCAGCCCTTGCCTTCTCCTCCAATCCCAGAGTCCATAAAACTGCCTGAGCTTTTTGTTTAAGGGCTTCCTCAACAGTGAGGCGACCCCCACGTCTGTGCTGATCCATCTGAACCTTGATCCGATCCGTGTGCTGTTCCATGGAAGAAAATGGAACAGAGAAAGTCAGTGCTTCCTCCAGTTCTAAACCCTGGCTTACACCATCATAGTAAATAATTAAAGGTTTAACTCTTTCATTTTTTGGCTTGTTGCTTTAACTGGCTACTGAGACACCTGAGTTAGCTTAGGTAACTCTCCCTCTCCCAGCTCAGCTGAGCTTCTGACAATGGGAGCCCAGCCGAAGCTGAAATGAATCTAGAAGCTGTGGACCCCCTGAATTTCCTTGTAGCAAACTTGCAGGCCAGCTTTCAGAGGAATCAGGACAACTGATCTAGCAAATAATATTCTCACTCTTTTATTTCTCAAACTCCAGTGAATTTCTCCTAAATTCTAGCTTTCATACTTGCTGTTGTTGGTAAGTTTTCCATGGTAGGAAATAATTTTGTAGTGATGTCTACTACATACCTACCACATCATAAAATAGTCATGTTTTTATTTCATAAAATTATACAAGTAATATAAGTATGAATATGAAACTAACACCCCATGCAGTACATGCTCATATGTTTGATGAACAATGTTCTGACTGAATAAATGAATGAAATGGCCAGACAACCATATAGGGACCTCAGTATTGAGTCCTGAAGTGAGAGAAGTGGGTAGCAGTAAGAAGAGAGTCATGGTGATTGTGATTTTGACAGGGGATGGAGGGAAGGAACTAAACAGCAGGTAGCAGACAGGAGAGGAAAAAACACAGGAAGTAGAAAAGGGAATACGATGCCTTCTGTTTTTACCTCAAAAGCCAAAAAATCAATTCTCTGCCTCCTGATTGATGTTTCCAAAAGCATAATATGCTTCTGTAGAACAAGACCAGGAAATTGGAGAAAGTCTCTAGCACTACCCTGCTGAGTTCCACCAAGTCTAGTTTGAATGAAATGAAAAATCAGAGTACAGATATGTTTCATTTCTATTGGAAGCTAAAAGGTTTTTCCTTTCATTTTTTTCCTCCTGAAAAAAATCTTACCCTTTAAAAAAAAACTAATACCATCCCAGGGTCCACATTAGTCCTGTCCCTTCAATAAGTATAATTTTGACCAATGTTATCCTGGATATTTCATTGTCTTGTCAACAACAACATGGTAATTGATATTAATCCCTGGAAATCAAAGCCTTTCAGAAATGATAGGCTTGAGTTAGTACCACTGGCATGACTCTCATTAAATCAGTGAGGACTGTGTAGAACAAATGCACAGTTTCCTTTATTCATCACTGTAACAACCTCAGGGAGCCTCATTGAAAATGCACATGGCAGATCAGGTAGGTAATGCTGTTGTCCAAATAAAGAGAAAATAGAAAATGAGAGTAAGATAATATAAGATTTACCTCACAGAAATCATCAAGTCATCATTACTAGAGTAAATTATGCATTTTACATCATCTGAAACATTGTGTATTTAAGAGCCTTGGAGGGACAAACACAGGTTTTGCTAAATGTTTGAAGACTGAGTTAAAGCTAAAAGGGATTTCTCTTCATTATTAGCTGCTAACATAGGTCCTTTAGATTACTTTAGGCAAGAATACTCAAATATTCTCACTTATGAAACTGTAAAGTGAATTCCGCTACTACCGTCACCATCTCTGCCTCCCATTCTGCTCATTCCTGACACAGCTTTGCACCTACACTCGCGTGTGTGCATGCGCGCGCGTGCACACACACACACACACACTCACACACAGAAGGTGAGGATGTGCTGTGTGGAAATTTCTACAGAGAAGAACCCACGATTAGTAGTGAGAGGTTTGCAGTAGAAAAAAAATTGAAAGTGGGGGAGAAAAAAGCCCAACAAAATGATGGGGGAACATTGAGAGAGGATAAGAATGTATGGGGAAAAGAGAGTGATGTTCACAGGAAGGAGGGCAGAGCGGACTCTAAGGATGGGATCCAGTGGGACACGCACATAGGACCCCAAGTGTGCCTTTTATTGCTGCAAAATAGGAGTCCATTTGAAATCTCATCCAATGGAATATAATTACTGAAGGAGCAAAAGGTATTTTAATCTGTAAGACTGCCTTAGAGATTAATGACTGAGAAGAGTGAGGAAGGTGTCAGTGTGGCCCTTAGAGGTACAGCAGCGTGCAAGGCATGAGACGCTAATCTGCACAATAACATTGGGAAGTGAGGAACAGCCATCCTCAGCCAGAAGAATCCTATTAGCCTGGGGAGCCAGCAGATCTCTCAGAATAAATGATATTGAGGATTTTGAAAGATTTGGTGGTATGGTACCCATGAAAGGGATTACGAATATAAAGGGCTCTCTATTAAAAAAAAAAAAAAAAAGACGCAGAGCAAAGCTAACCTCTTTTGAATGCTTTAAAATACCTCTGGGGAGAATGAGCAGCACACCTGCCTTCTTGGTGGAAACAGCATGGATGGTGAAGGTGCGTGACCATTCCAAAGTGAAGGCGAAGTCAGACATTGTCTGTCAGTGACAGGCCAGGTGCAGCAGTTAAGATCACAGGTGGTAGGTGGAGGGAGCTCCGCAAGTACATTTGGCTTGTCTTGAAAATTTTCTCAATGGGTGTACACACCTAGGGATATTTTCCCTTCTACTGTTATTGAGACTAGTCCCTCTTGATTGACCTCTTGTCATTCAGAGCAGCCTAGGGATTCCAAGACCAGGCCTTGGTTGCCACAGCACAAAATGAGTCAAATCAACTCATGTAACAGAGGAAAGTTGGGTCAAGCTCAGAGTGAAGTGCTTCAAAATTTAAAATAAACCAGCACGACAGGAAAAATCATCACTGTTTCAGAGACTATAAATAATGCAGCAATTTTCCAGAAAGAA
>NW_007730498.1:182621-183287 GCF_000696425.1 Galeopterus variegatus | reverse complement strand
GACAGGAAAAATCATCACTGTTTCAGAGACTATAAATAATGCAGCAATTTTCCAGAAAGAAGCCAGTTTTTCACTTAAAACCACGTTTGCTAGTTGAGCTATGGGAAATGACATCATGTCCAGAAAGCTTGTAATCTTATTTTTTAAATTGTCCCTGAAATTCATATGTCACTGTGTCCCCAAGAAGGGGGACAGTTGATTTGGCCCAGAATTTGATGGTTTATAGTTTCTCACCTGTGTGGTGTGGAAATGTCCACTCTTATTTGTGTGATCGGAACACTTATAAATGCCCCATTTAGTTATTTAGGTAAATTCTATTCTTGCCTCTCATAAATTGTTTCTCATAACATGGACTGGCAAAGCTTTCAGCAAACAGCCTCTCAAATATTGAAAATTCACCCTTGCTGAGTTCAGACATGTTAAGATTATGAGTGATAGAAGAATAAAGTACACTGAAAAGTAGCTTAGATTAAGCTATAGGACGTTGGTAGAACATGAGCGCCTGAGGATGCATTTGAAGAATTCACTGAATCACAGCCTGAAGCAATGTAACATCACATCAGAGAGCTGAGGAATGAGGGTAGCTGAGAGAATGTGCTAGTGTGTAGCAGTCAAGGACAGGATGACTTAGTTTGAGCAAAATTGTTCTCCACAGCACAAGAGAAT
>NW_007730498.1:177050-181755 GCF_000696425.1 Galeopterus variegatus | reverse complement strand
GAGAAGAGCACAGACTTGGAAAGTATTTTCCCTTTGGGGCTTGCTCTCTTGCTCTTATCACGTGAAGAAGCTTATTAGCCTGGTAGGGCATGAGAGACCACATGGAGTAGAACTGAGCCATCCAAGCTGAGGACCTCCTACACAAATTAGGTACCAACTGCCAGACATATGTGAGTGAGGCTGTTTGGGGTAACTTAGTTCCAGCCGAGCTGGTCCTGAACTGTCACCCAGCCCACAAAATAATTAAAAAGAAAAAAAAGTTTGTTATTTAAGTAACTAAGTGTAGAGATGTTTTATTATATAACAAAAGCTTACCATTACATGCTGAATATAACAACAATACAATAACAACATCTACTGACGATTGAGGGCCTACCATGTGATGTGTCAGGCCCTAGAGATAGTGATTTATATATATTATTTCTAACCATTACAAAAGGTTGGTGTTACCAGCACCGTTTTATAACCGTTATAATTTATGATGCAAAGTATGAATCTGGTCATGCAAATAGTAAATAACAATGCCAAGATTCGTCTCCGGGTCTGCCAGGCTTTGAGTTCCATGTCCTTTCCATCATGTCAGGATGTTGGTGGGATTTCTCGCTGTGGGGAGGAATGAGGCCTGGACTTAGATGGGCTGCTCAGATTTACTCAAAGTGGTATAACGTTCCACACTGAACTGGAATTTACTCAGTAATTTCTTTATTTGCCTTGTGCCCAGCTTAGCAAAATATTTTCTATAAATATTTCTTGAACTGATGTGCAATGAACTGAAATTCATTTCAGAGCAGGCTGGTCTGCCCAACTCATCTAAAAATAAGATAGAATAGTGGCAATGGGACAGGCTTTTTTGTCAGAAAAAATGAATTTAAATCCTGAGTGAGCTACTCATTAGAATAGGTGACCTTGTACAAGTTACTTGCAATCTCAGTGATCTCAGTAGAAAATGAAGGCAATAATGTTTTTCACACAAAATTATAAAATATGTTAATGAAGTAATCTTAAAGAAAACAAATTCTTCACCTGACCCATATAAGTATTCTATGATTAAGTATATAAGTAGATACTATTAACTTATTGACTGAAAAATTAAGTTTTTTGAATGTGAAATACATACACAATTCATTATTGACTATATTATGAAACTACATTTCATATTGTATATACCATTTTTTTTTACAATGAGGATGTAATTGTCATATAAAACAAAACATATTCACAAGGTATTTTTTCTAAGTGTATCAGACATACTTTTTTTGATATTTGGTAATAATATTAAAATTTCTATATATAAAGCTTTTATGAATTTCTATTTCTGAATTTATTAGTTATTACAGAAAATATTCTAAAATATTGTGCTTTTCTAGTTTAGCATTTTGAAATAATTTTCTGAAAAGAATTGTAAAAAATAGTTTATAGTGAATTAAAACATCTTAGTATTGCAAATTTGGGATTTCGAGCTTAAATAGAAATTTTGTTTCAGCACTCAGCAGTGTCTGGGATCCACTAGAAAAGTGGATTGATCCTATTTGCTCAATCCACTTGCAGTGTGGTTGGGGCAAGAGATTCCCCTTCTACCTCCACTCTCTGCACAGTCTGTCTTGCTACTCTATCCTCTATTCAAGGGAACTTATGATATCCAGGACTGACAGGCAGCATGTTGTTCAAAACTGATGAGGTGAGGGCTTCATGGCACACTCACATCTCCTGTGTTAGGAAATCCACAAGGTTTTTACAAAAACTTTGAGAGCATTTTAATATTTGTCATAGATGGACTATAAATGGACATTAGATAGAATCCAGAGAAATGAGAGTAACCCAATAGGTTGCATTCCCATTTAAGGAAAAAGACTTTTTGTCTTCTCTGCATAATTTTCCTCACAGCCAGCAAGGAGGACTGTAAGATAAGGAGGACCGTAAGAAAAGTCTATACAACCTTCCCCAAGGAAGGTTTCCTCTAGCATGGGCAAAGTTTGAGATGGGGAGAAAGAAGATGAGATTGAGGTCTTATACTAGATTAGTTATTAATACTAGACCTGATTAGAGAACTACTATGGCTTCCTGGTGGGGAAAGTGAGGTAGTCATTACAGAAAAATAAAAGTATTTCATGTCTGTTTATTATGAATTCAGACTTTCACCCAACTGGTTATATTTGATTAATTAGAAATTAGAGTCTTTTATGGATTGTATTCCCCAAGTTTCATGTATTAGTAGCTTGATCTTCACTGTGACTGTTAAGAGGGTAGGAAATCCTATTATGGTAATTGAAAGGTGGGGTAATTGAAGAAGTGATTAAATTCTGAGGGCATGCCTAATGGCCGTGTCTGGAATGGATTAAAAATGGTGGTCATGGGCATGGTTCTAAGGGCGTAAAAAGGAGAGTACATAAGGTGCTATTTCTCTCTCTGTGCTCCACCATTTCTGATATGTGAGACCCTTGGGTCACTGTCGCCACCTCCAAAGCCTTCACCAAATGTGGTCCCTGGACTACTTTGGGCTTCCTACCCTCTGAAACTGTAAGCAATAAATTTTCTTTTCTTATATATCATCCAGTTCCAGGTATTTTTTTTATAAGCAAAAGAAATGGACTAATATAGAGTCAAAATGAGTGATAAGATCATATTTCTCTTCTTCTATAAAATGGGTTAGCAAAACTAGCAAGGCTTCTATTTGAAGAACATTTTTTATAAGTAACTTCTTTTTTTTTTTTTTTTTTTTTTACAAAAGGTTCAGGGATTTGGATTAGTTAGAAGAGGAGTTAATATGTGGGAATAAAAATGATTACTCACTGTACTTGACAAAGAAATAATTCTATAAAATGAAGAAGGAAATTGCTGCATCAATAGACCAGTCCATTCCTCTGCATTTAACATAACCATTTATGATTGTTTTAGAAAGCTGGCCTCTGTTTTTAGTCTAAGTCTCTTTGGGCAAGTCTGTAAGAAAAGTCCCTTTACCTGTTGGAAGTGATGAAATAAAAAGCCCATTTAAAGATGGTCATTTGCTCTTATTTTAGTTGTAACAGATTTCCTTTTTCATTTGTTATATTGTATCAACAACACATTTTAAACTGAACCTTTCTATACACAATAGTGATTTGAAAAGGTAACCTGAGAAGAAAATAATATGTTTTTATAAAGTTGCCCCAATTCTCACAAGCACAATTCTCAGAGAATTACTTGGCACAGGCAACCCAGAAATTGCAAACTCTTTACCCTGATTTACACATGCATGCAGACATAAACTCATCAAATGAAATATTAATTTAAAAATGGTGGTCATGGGCATGGTTCTAAGGGCATAAAAAGGAGAGTGCATAAGGAGCTATCTCTCTCTCTGTGCTCCACCATTTTCTGATATGTGAGACCCTTGGGTCACTGTCACCACCTCCAAAGCCTTCACCAAATGTGGTCCCTGGACTTTGGACTTCCCACCCTCTGAAACTGTAAGCAATAAATTTTCTTTTCTTATAAATCACCCAGTTCCAGGTATTTTTTTATAAGCAAAAGAAATGGACTAATATAGAGTCAAAATGAGTGATAAGATCATATTTCTCTTCTTCTATAAAATGGGTTAGCAAAACTAACAAGGCTTCTATTTGAGGAACATTTTTTATAAGTAACTTCTTTTTTATTTTTTTACAAAAGGTTCAGGGCTTTGGATTAGTTAGAAGAGGAGTTAATATGTGGGAATAAAAATGATTACTCACTGTACTTGACAAAGAAATAATTCTATAAAATGAAGAAGGAAATTGCTGCATCAATAGACCAGTCCATTCCTCTGCATTTAACATAACCATTTATGATTGTTTTAGAAAGCTGGCCTCTGTTTTTAGTCTAAGTCTCTTTGGGCAAGTCTGTAAGAAAAGTCCCTTTACCTGTTGGAAGTGATGAAATAAAAAGCCCATTTAAAGATGGTCATTTGCTCTTATTTTAGTTGTAACAGATTTCCTTTTTCATTTGTTATATTGTATCAACAACACATTTTAAACTGAACCTTTCTATACACGAGATATACACTTACTCTGACTCTTTCCTACCACTTCTAGATCTTGGGCTCAACATGCAGTCTGCCTTCCATTTCATCATAGGTGACGGTTTTGCTGGATGTTTTTTCTTAGTTTACTTTTACCAAAATGTCTTTATGTTATCTTCATTCTTGAAGTATTCACTGTATTCTAGGATGACAGGTTTCCTGTCCTTGCACCCCTGCCCCACTACTTTTTCNTTTTAGTTGTAACAGATTTCCTTTTTCATTTGTTATATTGTATCAACAACACATTTTAAACTGAACCTTTCTATACACAATAGTGATTTGAAAAGGTAACCTGAGAAGAAAATAATATGTTTTTATAAAGTTGCCCCAAATCTCACAAGCACAATTCTCAGAGAATTACTTGGCACAGGCAACCCAGAAATTGCAAACTCTTTACCCTGATTTACACATGCATGCAGACATAAACTCATCAAATGAAATATTAATTAAGCTAAGTCTTAATGCTGTACAGAAAAACCTCAAATCTCAGTGGCTTAACAAAATAGAATTTTATTTCTCACTCACGTAAATTACAGCCAACTGCTCTAACCTTTCGAGGTCTGAAATTTCTGTGTTCTCTCTGTTTTCTTTCATTTTTGCTTGCAATTCAGCCACTTTTCTCCTGAATTTATACTTCTCCTGTAATACTTTACTAGGAGACTAAAGCAC
>NW_007730498.1:160998-176755 GCF_000696425.1 Galeopterus variegatus | reverse complement strand
TCTTTCATTTTTGCTTGCAATTCAGCCACTTTTCTCCTGAATTTATACTTCTCCTGTAATACTTTACTAGGAGAATAAAGCACAAGCAGATATACACTTACTCTGACTCTTTCCTACCACTTCTAGATCTTGGGCTCAACATGCAGTCTGCCTTCCATTTCATCATGGGTGACGGTTTTGCTGGATGTTTTTTCTTAGTTTACTTTTACCTGAAAATGTCTTTATGTTATCTTCAGTCTTGAAGGATTCACTGTATTCTAGGATGACAGGTTTCCTGTCCTTGCACCCCTGCCCCACTACTTTTTCAGTATTTGAATGGTGGTGTTGCATTGTCTTCTGGCCTCCATTGTTTCTGATGTGGTCTGGTGTCATTTGAATTGTCGTTGCTTTGTATGTAATGTGTCATTTTTTGCTGGCTGTTTTTAAGATTTTCTTTTTATCTTTGGTCAGCAAATTCACTACGGGAAGCCTAAGTGTAATTATGTGTGCATTTGTCTTTCTTGAGCTTTGCAAATCTTGAATCTGTATATTTGTCTTTTACAAAATTCAGAAACATTTTGGCCATTATTTAATATTTTATTCTGTCCTTTTTTTCATCTCCTTCTGGAACTAGAATTATACATATGTTCTACCTTTTTATATTATTCTACAGGTTCTTGAGACTATTTTCGTTTTTTTCAAGTGAAAAGAAAAAGTCTTTTCTTTCTGTTTTTTAGATAGAATAGTTTTTATTGGTCTATTTTAAAGTTTACTGACTAA
The DNA here is from genome assembly GCF_000696425.1 of Galeopterus variegatus. Lineage (NCBI taxonomy): Eukaryota > Metazoa > Chordata > Mammalia > Dermoptera > Cynocephalidae > Galeopterus > Galeopterus variegatus. Next base: position 175,996 of record NW_007730498.1, on the reverse strand, counting down.
TCTGTCATCTTCATTATTCTCTTAAGCCCATCCAGTAATTTGTTTTTTATTTCAGAGAATCTTTTTAGTTCCAGAATTTCCATATAATTTTTTAAAAGTTGATGTTTTTTGTTTGATTTTATTGATTATACATATTTATGGTGTACAGAGTTACAGTTCAATATATGTATACAATGTGTAATGATCAAATCAGGGTAATTAACATATTCCTCATCACAAAAATTTATCATTTCTTTATGATGAGAGCTTTTGAGCTCCTCTCTTCTAGCCATTTGAGATCATATAATAAATTACTGTTAATTATAGATGCATAGCACTGCTGTACACCACTAGAACTTATTTTTCCTATCTTGCAGTAATTTGTATCCATTAACCAACCTCTCCCTATCATTCCATTTCTATACTGAGATTTTCTACACTCTTGCTCAGTACAAGCACATTTTTTTACATCCTTGAGATTAGCTATAACAGCTGCTTTAAAATTCTTGTCTGCTAAATTCAACAGCTGGGTCAACTCAGAGTCAGTTTCTATTGATTGTCTTTTCTCCTTAGAGTGAGTTATATTTCCTTGTTTCTTTACATTTTGGTTACTTTTGAATAATATCTTGGATATTATGAATGTTTTATATGCAGACTCTAGATGCTGTCATATAGCTTTGGCAAATTCTGATTATTGATTGTCTTTTCTCCTTAGAGTGAGTTATATTTCCTTGTTTCTTTACATTTTGGTTACCTTTGAATAATATCTTGGATATTATGAATGTTTTATATGCAGACTCTAGATGCTGTCATATAGCTTTGGCAAATTCTGATTTTTTTTTTTTTTTTGGTCTGTTATAGTAGTAGTTTAGTTGGATTTAAACTGAAGACTCCATCTCTTGAGCAGGAGTTAAAATAACATTTTAATTCTTGATCATTAGTTATGGGGCCTTCCCCACATATGGATGGCTTGGGGTTAGCCAGAGATTTGGACAGAGTTTATATACAAAATTTGAGGTTCCACCTCTCAGGATATCTCCTTTCCAGGATTCCTCCTTGCTTAGCAGCATTATACTTGCCTGAAATTTATCCAGAGATCTTGCTAGAAAGACCATGTGTTTTCCATTAGAGTTTTAGTCACTCTACGCATTAGTCATTAAATCCTGTTCTTGTACTAAAAGCCATAAAAATAATAATAATAATAAAAAAACCTCTTCCTAGGACCATTCTCTTCATCCAAGTGTTGACTCCTTTCCAGAGTCTACCTGCTTTTGTTACTGTCCTGTGCATTTAGGTAATTATTTTTGCTTTTTTATTGTTATCTGACTAAGTGTTCGTATAGTTTGGCCATTTTGGAGGCAGACACTTCCTAACCAAATGTTTTACCCCTGCATAATGTAGGTCTCCATTTTCCAAGCTTTTGATATCAGCTTCCTGCCAACATCCTAGCACTAAGACAATGCTCCATATTTTAGAGTTTTTGCTATGGAAGCATCACATTTCAGGGTACAAATTTTTATATTAAGATAACTCCAGCTTCTGATAGACAAATCCCTCATTTTGGTACTTTAACACAATTTAAAATTTTTCTTTTTCCTTATGTAACAGTTCAATGTGGGTATTCCTGTTGGTGGCTTCCTTTGAAGTTATAATTCAGGGATCTAATCTTCTTCCTTCATATGGATCTATCACATTGAACATGTGCCGTGGAAGGTCATCTTCATTCCAGCTGTCAGGCAGGGCAAAGCCATGGAGAAATGCGTGGGAGACACCTGAAAGGGGAAAACGCTATTTCTGACCATATACCTGTGCTTAAGTTTCAGTCTTACGGTGGAATTTAACTGTCAGGAAAGGTGGGAAATTCATTCTATATGTGTTACGAGAGAAAAGGGGGATGAATTTGAACGGATAGCCAGGCTTTTCTAAGAGAGACATTTTTTTAAATTGGTTACTATGTCCTAGTTTGTGTGCTTAGCTTTTCAGTGGGGTTTCCTCAATTCATCTTCATTCCAATTACGTATCACCAGCAGAGATCATTGTGCCCAGTGGGGGGTGATCTCAGGACAATCTTCTGTGAAGAAAAGGCTGGAATGAGAGGCTGGTTTCTGAGCACACACTTTAAGTTGTGTGATGTTGAACATACATTTAATGAAGCCACAGCTAACTATTGTGAATTAATATTGCACGAGGTAAGAGGAGATAGAAGAAGGAAAGTTTGTATAAGAAACCCAAAATATGTGGTTTAGGTTAAATGTCCAGATTTGAGTGAATGAATCAGTGATTTTTTTTTTAAAAAATGACCTGGAGGGAGGATTATGGGTACCACAGGAAGGAGAATCCAAGCTATGGACTTTTTGTGCCTTTTTGGCAGCCAGTTTTATTCTTGGCAAGTGACCAAATCACCAGTCTAGGCTTAGATGAATGTTAGCAATTCATATCCTTCCTACAACTTTCTGTGGGTTGTTTTTAAAACTGACTAAATATGTCTCAACTTTCTGCAATTTGACTCCACTTTGCAACTAAGTTATAGAATTACAAAATGGGAAACAGACTCAGCTCACTTTACCTTGATAAAGGAAAAAAAGTAACCCCATGTAGGAACTATTATAACACCTAGAAAATCACCTCAAATTTTGCTGAGTATCTTTTATGACATCAAAATAGTGACAATAGAAAGAAAAATACAGAGGCTGAGAAGTTTTCTTTCATCATTTGTAAAATGTCAAATACCCTTCCATTCCTCAAGTTGGATATTGTATTCACATATAATGCATACTAAACTTTAAAAGAAAAATAGATCCTATGATTGTATGTATTCCCTCCCTTGTTTTTATGAGATTTGAAAAAATCTGACTGTACCTACTAGTTCTGTTAATTTGAAATTTACATGTATTAGGAATAAAACTTGTGATATTATGCTGAGTTGCTCTATTGTCATTGCCAACATTGATTAAGAAACCCTTTAAGGGCACATAAATATTTTGGAAATTGTAGGAAGTTGAAGAAACATTAGCTTTGGCTGTTTGAAAAGTTCACAGTTAAAAGGAGAAATGAGAGACATAATAGGAAACAAAGTATTGTAAAATCATTGAACTAGCAAGTAATGACTGTCCATTTATAGAGTTATAGAAGGTGATGAACGAATTATGCTAGAGTGCAAAGTGCGTGCTATGGTCTGAATATTCGTGTCCCCCTCAAATGCATACAGTGAAATCCTGATCCCTGAGGTAATGATATCAGAAGGTGGGGACCCTTGAGGGGAGATTAGGTCATGACAGCAGAGCCTTCATGAATGGGATAAATCAAATCAAAATGGTTAAAGACTTAAATATAAGACCTGAAACTATAAAACTCCTAAAAGAAAACATAAAGGAAATACTTCAGGAAGTAGGACTGGGCAAAGCACAGGCAATAAAAGACAAAGTAAATAAATGGGATTATATCAAACTGAAAAGCTTCAGTACAACAAAAGAAACAATTAACAGAGCAAAAAGACAACCTACAGAATTAGAGAAAATATTTGCAAACTATACATCTGACAAGGGATTAATATCCAGAATATACAAAGAACTTACCATATAACAGTAAAAAAACAGTAACCTGATTAAAAAGTGGGCAAAGGAGCTGAATAGCCATTTCTCAAAGGAAGACATACAAATGGCCAACGGATACATGAAAAAATGCTCAACATAACTCAACATCAGGAAAATGCAAATCAAAACCACATCAAGATATCATCACACCCAGGTTAGACTGGCTATTATTAAAAAGACTGAAAATAAAAAATGCAGGAGAGGATGCAGAGAAAGGGGAACCCTATTACACTCTTTGTGGGACTGTACATTAGTTCAGGCTTTATAGAAAATAGTATGGAGCTTCCTCAAACAGCTACAGATAGAACTGCCATATGATCTGGCAATCCCATTCCTGGATATCTAACCAAAAGAATGGAAATCATCATGTCGAAGGGATATCTGCACTCCCATGACAATTTAGCTCTATTTACAATAGCCAAGAGTTGGAACCAACCTAAATATCCATGGACAGGTGACTGGGTAAGGAAAATGTGGTGTATATACACAATGGAATACCGTTCTGCCCTAAAAAAAGAATGAAATTCTGCCATTCACAGCAACATGGATGAACTTAGAGAAAATTATGTTAAGTGAAATAAGCCAGGCACAGAAAGAGAAATACCACATGTCCTTATTCATAAGTGGGAGCTAAAAACAAACAAATAAACAAAAAATGAAAGAAAGATACATCAACCACAGTAATTTATTGAACTTTCAAAAGGAGAGAACAGAACTGAAGCTATTAGAGGTAGGAAAGGAGGAGACGGAGGGGAAGGGGATTAGCGAAAACTTTGTGAAGGGCCACAAAAAATGATCACATTGTGTAATCTTGAATATGCTAATTATCCTGATTTGAGCATCACATACTGCATACAAGTATTAATATTCAAAAGAGGCTGGAGAGAGATACCTCACCCTTCCACCATGTAAGGACGCAGTGAGAACCGAAATCTGACAGCACCTTAATCTTAGACTTCTCAGCCTCCAGAACTGTGAGAAATAAATCTCACGTGTGTGTAAGATACTAGTTTATGGCACTTTGATATAGTGGCCTGAAAGGACTAAGAGGGAAAGACAAAATTCAAGAATTAGGGAACAGTTTACATGGAAGGGGAATTTTCAAAGTCTGTATATCCTAGGGCAAGCCTAATTCACAAAAAAGTAAAGGAGGTTTTATGGAGAGGAACGGGGAACTTCCATTGTTCTAAGTAGGAGGAATATTTTTAGGGTGAGCGAACCTCAAACAAAAACTCCACTCAGGCTCCCTGGTAAATCTGGGACTGCTGTCACTGAGTGGCAGGAACGGTGGAGTGACAGTGCCAGAGGAGTCATCGCATAAGGAGAATTCTGAGGGAATATGGAGTTCCACAGATTGTGCCGGGGGAAGAGATGTAACAGCAATGAAGCCTGAGGAAGAAAACAGGAGAAAAACTGGAAACTATTGCACACATTAGTAGATTATATAGAGAATTAGACCAATGGTACTCTGTACAGTATTAAAAGGATTATAATATGGCTTTATGCTCATAAGCACATCAGGTTTTACATTTAGTGAATGATTTCACAGCAAACAAACAAACAACTCCCCTAGTGTGATGTCATGGTTTTGGTGTCAGCCAGAATGAAGTTTGAATCTTGCCCCTGTTCATTGTGAGGTGTGTGATTTGGTGCAAATTACTTTAGTTTTACTGAGCTTCGGTTCTTCATCTATACAATGGGGATCATAAAATTTCCTTTGCAGGATTATTGAGAATTTTGTCTGAGACAATTAAGTAAATAACCTCATATGGTGTTTGACATGTAAAAAGTCCTTAATAAGTGGTAGCATATTCTTTTTATTAAAACCTAGTGATTTTGTGCCCAGGGATATAGCAACTGAAATTGGTTTGATGCAGGAGTTAGTCCCCTGTGCAGTGGTGCCTTCCTAAGCTCTGCATCATGCATATAATTTAAATAATGAAACATTCACAGACAAATAATTTAACCTCTTAGGGACCCTAAACCCTTTATGGAAAAAAGAAATCAAGAATAAATACATAAATAGCCTAACTACTCTAGATTTTGGTGCTGGAGAATATGCTAGAGGGAAAGCCTAATTAAAGTCACTGGAGCCTTAACAATCAATCAGTTACTGACAGAGAATAAAGTGGGGGAAGAAAAAGTGGTATGGGAGAAAGGGAGAGGGAGAATGCAGCTTCCAAGAGTGATGTGTGAACTCCAAGGTCATGGTTCAGTGGGCTGCAGAGCAGCTTGTAATTTCTTCCTCTATTTCTTACAAGAGCAATAGTTTCACGGTGCCTTGCCTCTATTCCTGTAACTGGGAATTAATACCATAATGGATTATTCCAACCAAGTTATGATAATTAAGACAAATTACCTTTTTTATAATGTGCTATGGTTTACAAAATACCTTCGGAACCATGATCTTATTTGATTCCTATGGCAACCAGATAAGGTATGTGGAATTGGTATCCTCATAATTATGAAATTATCCTTCATGGAGAAAAAGGCAAATGACAATTTGAATTGTATATAAGGAATATCAAATCCAATTTACAATTCTTGAAAAAAAAATAGTACTGATGTTGAGTTTTCTATTTTTATTTTATTTTATTTTACCAATATACAATGTAGTTGATTTACATGACCCTTTACCAAATCCTCTCTCCCCCTTCCCTCTCCCCACTCCCGCCCATCAACATCATATCTATTCACTTGTCTTAACAAGTTCAAGGAATTGTGATTGTTGTGTTTTCTTCCCTGCCCCCCCACTTGTTTGTGTATTTATTTATTAATTTTTAGCTCCCACAAATAAGTGAGAACATGTGGTATTTCTTTTATTGTGCCTGACTTATTTCACTAATTATAACTTTTCTAAGTCCATCCATGTTGCTACAAATGGTAGTATTTCATTCTTTTTTATAGCAGAGTAGTATTCCATTGTGTAAATATACCACATTTTCCATATCCACTCATCTGATGATGGACATTTGGACTGGTTCCAACTCTTGGCTATTGTAAATAGTGCTGCAATGAACATTGGAGTACAGTATCCCGTTGACATGATGATTTCCATTCCTCTGGGTATATTCCCAGCAGTGGACTAGCTGGGTCTTATGGTAGATCTATCTGTAATTGTTTGAAGAACCTCCAAACCATTTTCCATAAAGGCTGCACCATTTTGCAGTCCTGCCAACAGTACAGGAGGGTTCCTTTTTCTCTACAGCCTCACCAGCATTTATCATTCACAGTCTTTTGGATATTAGCCATCCTAACTGGAGTAAGATGTATCTCAGTGTGGTTTTGATTTGCATTTCCCAAATGCTGAGTGATGTTGAGCATTTTTTTATGTGTCTGTTGGCCATTTGTATATCTTAGAGAAATGCCTATTCAGCTCCTTTGCCCATTTTTTAATTGGGTTACTTGTTTTTTGCTGTAAAGTTGTTTGAGTTCCTTGTATATTCTGGATATTAAACCGTTGTCAGATGTACATTTTGAAAATATTTTCTCCCACTCTGTTGATTGTCTTTTAACACTGCTAATAGTTTCTTTTCTGTGCAGAAGCTTTTTGGTTTGATATAATCCCATTTGTTTATTTTTCCTTTGGTTGCCCATACTTTGGGGATTGTATTTATGAAGGTTGTGCCCAATTCTACTTCCTGGAGTGTTTCTCCTATGTTTTCTTTAAGGAGTTTTATTGTTGCAGGGTGTAATCCATTTTGATTTGATTTTGGTACATGGTGAGAGGTATAGGTCTAGTTTCATTCTCCTGCATATGGATACTCAGTTTTCCCAGCACCATTTGCTGAAGAGGCAGTCTCTTCCCCAGTTTATAGGCTTGGTGCCTTTGTCAAAGATCAGATGGCTCTGGGCCAGCCCGGTGGTGCACTGCTACAGTGCACTGCTTGGGAGTGCGGTGGCGCTCCCACCGAGGGTTCGGATCCCACATACAGACCGGTTCCCGCTCACTGGCTGAGCGAGGTGTGGGCGCAGCACTGAGGGTTGCGATCCATTGCCGGACACGAAAAAAAAAAAAAAAAAGACAAAAAAATAAAAAATAAAAAAAGATCAGATGGCTGTAGGTGTGTGGGTTGATTTCTGGATTCTCTGTTCTATTCCATTGATCAGTGTGTCTTTTTTTAATGCCAGTACCATGCTGTTTTGGTTATTATAGCTTTGTAGTATAGTTTAAAGTCAGGTAGTGTTATGCCTCCAGCTTTAATTTTTTTGCTCAGAATTGCTTTGGCTATTCAGGAAGTTTTCTATTTTAAAAAATACTTTAGAGCATGTTTCTTCTTTGCACTTACCTCACTTAATAAGAAAAGACCAAGAGCTTAGTATAGTGATCTGAAGCCATTCAACAGCTGAGCTAGAATTCGTTCCAGGTTTTGACTGCTGTCTTCTATTCACGATAGCAAGCCTTCTCCATATGTTTCTCTAAAAGTATGATACTCAGCATGATTTTGTTCTAGGACCTAACTGAGATCTACAAGTAAAGGGAGAAACATAAAGTGAGTGAAAAATAATGAAGGTATGGTTTACATTTGGGATGGGGGAGGAAGCAGAGATGTGCTTCCCACCTCCCTGTTAGTTCATCTAACTGTTTCCCCATACATCTTTTTCAGAACATTAAGAGATAAGCTGCATCAAAGAGATGAGAAATGTAGGAACTATAATAAATCCTAAATAAAGTGTCACAATTTGGGGAAATTTGCTTAATCTCATTCTCCTAATCTGTAAAATAGTGATAATTACAGTATCTATAGTGTAATTATAGTGTTTATTTCAGTGTGATAGGAGAGATTAGTAAAGATTACATGATAAATATCTAGAATACTAGCATAAAATAAGAACTCAATAAATGTTTCTTCCTCCTCTTCTCCATCTCCTCCCTTCATCACCTCCATCTTTCTTTGCCATCATCATTTTTTTATTAAACCTACAATTATACACATGATAAGTTTGACCATGTGTTGTCTAATAATCTAAATATTGGTATGCTCCACTAAATTTATCATTTCTTGCCAGCCATCCTCTCTCTCAGGAATAATTTCTTTGAAAAAAAAAAAAAACCCAAAATGACAGAACATTCAGTAGCCATTTTTTAGGCTTCATTATCAAAAGAAACCAGGACTTCTATAAGCTTTTTGGATATCCTGTGAAATTTTTAGCAATCTCATTTTAAGACTCTCATTATAAATTGACTTCTTCATAGTAATTTCAGTTCAGTAATAATTGAAGACAAGGTGTTAATTAACTATACAGCCTTCTTTTTATTTTACCTAATAATATAATCATGTTTATGTTTAATTTTTTCATGTTCATGTTAAGAACTAACATAGCCAATGTCTTTATTTGATGCTACAAGCATAGGTTTATTTTGCAAGCATTTATTTTGTTGGGCTGTCTCCCCCTATTGACCCGTTTGTTTTTTTTAAAACAAGGGTAAAGAAATACTTTTTGAAATTTTAATTGGAGATTCTGAACTCAAATTTATAATGCTAGCCTGAAAGTAATTTCCAAATATTATAAGAAGACAGCTCTAAGTGCTATGTACACATCATAATGACTGATTACAGCAATTGTAAATTTAGGGGTCTTTTGTGAAAGCTGGACAGAGAAATTCATTTAGGGGTTGCAGGTCACTAATTGATACCTTTGTAGAAAACTTATTGGCAGAGAGGAATTTACAGCACAGGAAACACCCCATTGCAAATGTTATTCACTGTCCATTAATTAAGCACTTGGAAAGCTTTGTTAACTAGGACAGGCCTCAAGACCATAATTTTGGTCAGGAGGGCAGCACTTACTTGAAAGTGTTAATTTCCTAACACGTTCATAAGCTAGCTAAATGTCTAAACCTGCATTATATTTAATCTCTCAGAGAGAGAACCAGAGTGCAAAGCTGATTTAGACAAAGTGTGTTTAAGGTGCCTGTGTAATATTATCATTAAAAGAAGAACAATTCAGCCAGCATCTGGCTGTGTTGAGGTTTAAAGATGACCAGATAATACCACCAGTGATCTATTAGCGGCCTCATGCTGTGGCCTTTTCTAGTCTTTGTTATATTTACCTTTTCAGCAGCTTTTGGACCGGATGACTACCTCCTCTTACTCAGCACTCCTTTCCTTTAATACTTCTCGCATCTCGCTCTTCTACTACGGGTTTGGTTCCTCCCTCCCTGATTGATTCTTCTCAGTCCTTCTCAGCTTTTCACCTTTCTTCTTCTCCCTGCACCTACTTCCTAAAGGTTTGTTTTTATGGATATTTTCTGAGCTTTCTTTTCTCTTCCCCCTGTACTTTATTCCAGGGCAAATAAATTTTATTCACTTCCAGCTTCAATTGTGAATTTGACAGGATGACTCCCCTGTCATCCTGTCTACTACTCAGACTTTGGATCCCAGCTGCCTATTGGGCCTTGTGGATGTTAAGTTGGTATTTTAGAGTCAACCAGCCTGTATTAGTCTGTTTCTGTTGCTTATAACAAAATATCTGGAACTGAATAATTTGTAAGAAAACAAAATTTATTGCTTACAGTTTCAGAGGCTGGGAAGTCCAAAGTCCAAGGAACACATCTGGTGGTGTTGACAGTGACCCAGGGGTCTCACATTGCAAGATGGTGGAAGCAGAGAGAGACTAACCTCTCATGTGCTCTTCTTTTAATGCTCTCAGAACCATGGCCCTGACCACCATTATTAATCCACTTACTAGAGTATGGTCCTACAGTCTAATCACCTCTTCAAGGCCCCAGCTTTCCATTACTGTAATAGGATTTCCCACCCTCAACAGTTACTGTGGGGATTATGCTTCTAATATATGAAGTTTGAGGACACAATTAAATCAATCCACAGCATTCCACCCCAGTCCCCCAAAGTTCATGTCCTTCTCACAGGTAAATACATTCATTCCATCCCCAAAGTCTTAACTTGTTTCAACTCAAAGTCCAAAGTTCAAAGTCCAATCTGTGAAATAAAAAACAAGTTATCTACTTCTGAGATACAATGATGGGACAAGCATAGGTTACATATTTCCAGTCAAAAAGGGAGAAATAGGCCAAAAGAAATGAGTAACGAGTCCCAAGCAAGTCAAAAACCCAGCAGTGCAGGCATCAAATCTCAAAGCTGGTGAATCATACACTTTGACTCCATGTTTGATATACTCTGCACACTGGTTGGGAGTTGGGTTCCCTAGTCCTTGGGCAGCTCCACTCCTATGGCTTTCCTGGTCTGAGGCCATTCTTCAGCTCTCACAGTCTGGCATTGCATGCTGGTAACTTCACAGTTCTGGGGTCTCCATGGTAGTCCCATTCCTATGGCTCCATTAGGCATGGCCTTGGTGGGGGTTTTCTGCTGCAACTCTGACCCCACATTTCCTGTTGGCATTAGTCTAGCAAAGGCTCTATGCAGTGACTCTGCCCCTGTGACAGATCTGTTCCTGGGCCCCCACGCTTTTCCATACGTCCCTTTAAATCAGGGTGGAGACTCCCAAGCCTCTACAGCTCTAGCATTATGCAAGCCTGCAGACTTTACACCATGTGGACGTATCTTCCTAAGCTGCACATCCAGCCATACCTGGGGCCAATTTAGCTACAGCTGGAGTAGCCAAAGCAGCTGGGGTGCTGGTGTGGGGAGCAGCATCCCAAGGTGGCCCTGGGCAGCGAGCCTGTGGAGGGAGCTTTAGGCATCTTCCCCAAGACCACTCTGTCTCCCTAGGCCTTTGGGCCTGAAATGGAAGGGTTGGCCACAGAGGCTTCTGCGATGCCTTCAGGGCCTTTTCCCCATTCTCTTGATAATCCTGTACTTTTGTGTTAATCTTCTTTGTACCATTGAATTTTTCTTCTGAAAATGCTCTCTGCTTCTGTACCACATGGCCAGGCTGCAAATTTTCCAAATCTTTACACTCTGCTTTCATTTTAAATTCTGGCTTTATGCTATACCTTTGCTGCCATAATTCAGCATAGGGTGTTATAAGTAACCATGCAGCTTCCTTAATGCTTTGCTGCTTAGAAATTTCTCCCACCAGATACTCTGGTTCACAGCTCCTAAGTTCCAACTTCCACAAAGTCCTAGGTCATGGACAGAAAGCAGCCAAATTCCTTGCCAGTTCACAGCAAGGGTGATCTTTGCCCTGGTTTCCAATGAATTCATTCTTATTTCTATCTGAGACCTTCTTAGAATGGTCTTTACAGTCCATATTTTTATCAACATTCTGCTCAACACCATGTAACCAGTTTAAGACATTCCAAACTTTCCCTGGTTTTCTTGTCTTCTAAACCCCCGCCAGTGGCTAGGCTTTTTCTAGCCTGCTCCTCCAAATTCTACCAGCCTCTCCTCAACACCCAGTTCCAAAGTGACTTCCACATTTTCAAGTATCTGTTATAAGCAACACTCCACTTCTCCGGGACCAATTTTCTGTATTAGTCCATTTCTTTTACTCATAACAAAATATACAGAAATAGGTAATTTGTAAGAAAACAAAATCTACTGCTTACAGTTTCAGAGGCTGGGAAGTCCAAAGTCCAAGGAACACATCTGGTAGTGGTGACAGTGACCCAGGGGTCTCACATTGCAAGATGGTGGAAGCAGAGAGAGACTAACCTCTCATGTGCTCTTCTTTTAACACCCTCAGAACCATGCCCTGACCTCCATTATTAATCCATTCACTATGGCATGGTCCTACAATCTAATTACTTCTTCAAGACCCCACCTTTCAATTACCATAATATGATTTCCCACCATCAACAGTTACAGTGGGGATTATGCTTCTAGTATATGAAGTTGAGGACACAATTCAATCAATTCTCAACAAAGCCCTAAACAGCTCCTATTATTTCCACTTCTCTCACTTGTTCCCCAACTTGATTGCTGGTACCGTCATGCTCCCTCTTACCCATGTTCAAAAGTCTGGCTGCTGCTGCAACTTTTATCCTTCTGGCTCCTTACCCTTTACTCCCGCCCCATCTAATCAGTTAGCAAATGCTGTTGATGATGTAGGGCGTTGAAAATGTGCAATGAGCATGTGGCTTTATTTGCTATCTAGTTCTAATATCACTTTTGAGCTCACAACTTACTGATTCTGGTAATGGCGGTGGCTAAGATGCGCATACTTAAAGTTGCCAGTTAAAAATATTTAATCTTTTCCTGATTAAAGGAGTTCCTTAAAGTTCACAGCAGTCTCTTGCAAAAGTGATCAGCCTTTCCAGGTTTCATTCTTGTAATCTTTCATAAGAAGTAGTCTTGGTGTAACAGAACCAGTCTTTAAGAATATTGTCAAAATTCCCTTTTTAAAATGGTTAAAGGTTCAATATTACTTTTTTATTTCTCTATTCACTCCTTCTATTACAATTATTCCTTAATCAGATGTCTGCCTCTGGCTGAGTAGGGGAAAAATTGTGTAAAAGCAAACTTAAGAAAGCTTGTGAGCACATCCCGTCACATAACCCTGTGAAAGTGACGTATCTGTGATGGCTCTTGAAGATGATTCTTTCTTTCCATTCCCTGTACTCTTCTCTTGGACTTGTGTAAAATTTTTAACTGGTTACCATGGATCCATTCTCTTTCCCCAGATTTATCCTTCACTCTCTTACCTAAGTAATAGTCATATTCTGTCACAACCCTAATTAAGTAGGTTTAGAAGACTGAGCGTTGCCCACAATCCAGGCTCTTCAGCATCAAAGCCAAGCCTTCCACACCAGTCCTTATACTGTTGTGGTTCGAGAAATCCACTTGTTCTATACTTTAATAAAAGAACATTCACTATTTCACAGATGTGTAATCTATATTTCTTACCCTGTTCCCCTAGAATTGCTGCCCAGAATGACTCTGTACTCCCATATCAGCCTACTGAAATTCTATACAGCAGTCCCCGTTATCAGTGGGGGACATATTCCAAGACCCCTAGTGGATGCCTGAAACCTAGGATAGTATCAAAGCTTGTATACACTATGTTTTTTTCCTGTATATGCATACCTATAATAAAGATTAATTTATGAATTATGCACAGTAAGAAAGTAACAATAATAATTGATACTAAAATTAAGCAACTAGGGCCGGCCCGGTGGCGCACTGGATAGTGCGCCGCTTGGGAAGCGCGGCGGCGCTCCCGTCCGAGGGTTCGGATCCCACATACGGACCGGCTCCCGCTCACTGGCTGAGCGAGGCACGAGAGCAACGCCGAGGTTTGCGATCCCGTTGCTGGTCCCCAGTCCGGTGCGGGGGCAACACTGAGGGTTGCGATCCATTGCCAGACACGGAAAAAAAGACAAAAGACAAAAAATAATAATAATAATAATAAAATAAAATAAAATTAAGCAACTATAACAACATACTGGAAGAAAAGTTATCATGCATAGTGGCCATAACTTTTGCAGTTTGAGGTGTGACAGCAAAACCAGCACGAATTTCTTTTTCCTTCTTCACAATGTCCCAGTTAGAAGATTCATCCTTACCACAGACCTCAGCAACCTCAGCATACGATTTTCTTTCTATTCTCATTAAGTCAGAACTTTCATCTTTTCCCTTAAAGGAAGCACTTTCCGGCTTTTCTTTGGCTTATCCGAATTGCCACCATCACTACTCTTGTGTTTGGGGCCATTATGAAGTAAAATAAAAGTTACTTGAACACAACCTATGCGATTCTGTGACAGTTAATCTGATAACCAAGATGTCTACTAAGTGACTAACTGGCAGGTGGCATAGACAGCGGGGATCTGCTGGACCAAGGGATGATTCATGTCCAGGGTGGGCTAGAGTGGGACAGTGCAAGATTTCATGGTGCTACTTGGAACAGCGTACAATTTAAAAGTTATGAATTGTTCATTTTGGAATTTTCCACTTAATATTTTCAGACTGCCATTGACCACAGGTAACTGAAACGAGGGACAATGGAGCTGTGGGCAAGGAGCACTATTGTATATCCTTAAATTCCCTGCCCGGATTTCACTTTCTCCGTGGAGTATTTCCAGATTCCCTGTCAGAAACAAGCTCCACCCTCTTCTATTGTGGCCATGTTACCTCTTCTATATTTCTACTGTGTTATTTTTCACATTACACATTGTATTACAATGAGAAGTGCATATGTCTTCTTTAAGGTTTGATATTTAAGTTCCTACAGGGCAAGAGTCAGGGCATATTTATATTTTGTATCACGCAGAGTACCTAAAAATATTAGGCTCTTGATGACTATGAACTGAATTAAACAGAACTGTGGGAGATAAAAACAGTCAAATAGTTGGATTTTCTTTTCCCTAGTACACTGAATCTATGCCCTGGAGACTACATTGCTGGTACATTGTATATTCCTTAAAGTTATGTTTTCAATTCCAAGGAGGTTTTTAGATAAATAGAAAAAATATTTATTTATTTTTTCTAATAGAATAAATATGATGCCTTTATCAGTAAGATTAATAATGCCATTTCAGATTCCTAAAGAAGTAGCTTTGGAAA
>NW_007730498.1:160237-160782 GCF_000696425.1 Galeopterus variegatus | reverse complement strand
GAATGGGGTTATCTTTATTTTTCTGGACACCAGATACCAAAGATTGGCTTCATTATAGTTCCGACTTCATGGCACCCTAGCTTTATTTGTCCATGCCATGCTCCTTTTTTGTTGTTACTATTTTATTTACATTTCCATTTATTCATTTCCTTTGGCCCCATTCCTCATATTCACCCCTTCCCCATACCTAGGCACAGCAGTACACAACCATTCTAATTGGTTGATCACGTAGCTTTCTCTTTGTGTGTTCCTGTCAAACATGTATTGTTTTGTGGGCATGAAATTTAAGTTTATGTAGTAAAGATCTCATTCTTGTTTTGTGGGCATGAAATTTAAGTTTATGTAGTAAAGATCTCATTCTGTTTCTTATTTTCTCACTCAGAATTATGCTTTTGAGGTCTTTCCATATTGCTGTGTGTACACATACTGGTTGCTTCTAAAGCTGCTTTGTATTCTACTGGTGGAGTCTAATCCCCATTGAAGGATATTTAATTGACTCCAACTTCCTGTCAACACAGATGTGCCGCAATAAACATGCTATAAGA
>NW_007730498.1:153292-159486 GCF_000696425.1 Galeopterus variegatus | reverse complement strand
GTTTCTTATTTTCTCACTCAGAATTATGCTTTTGAGGTCTTTCCATATTGCTGTGTGTACATGTACTGGTTGCTTCTAAAGCTGCTTTGTATTCTACTGGTGGAGTCTAATCCCCATTGAAGTATATTTAATTGACTCCAACTTCCTGTCAACACAGATGTGCCGCAATAAACATGCTATAAGAGCTTGTTATGTGTGAAGATATATTTAGGATAAATTCCTTAGTAATTAGATTGCTGGATCATAAGGTATGTATATATGTAATTTATCAGTAATTTAATTTATCAAATATTTTGTGCAATTTTATTGAGTTATTTGATATTTTATAGTATTTTTTCCCTACTGGAAATTGTGTATTTTTACACCTTTCTTCTAGTTTGTTATTTCTGGCACAGAGAAATGCTGCTGGTTTTTATTAGCTGATCTTGTATCCAGTTACTTTGCTGAGCTCTTATTATTTCTAACATTTTGTTGATTATGTATATACCTTTTTTTAATCTAAAAATGACAGCTTGCCAGTTTATGTCATTCCTTACGTCTCATTTATTTATTTATTTTTAATGCTGGCTAGAATCTCCATTATGTTAAACGGTATCGCTGATGGAGATATTCTTGTCTTTCCCCAGCCTTAATGTTTCTGTATTAAAAATAATACTTGTAAAAGATTATTGTTATATAACTTTTACTAAGTTAGGGGAATTCCATTTTATTTCAAATTTTTCATGATTTTTAAAAAATATATAAATTGGTGTTGAAGTTTATCATATGGATTTTCTGCATCCATTGTGATAAATATGTATTTTTTCCCTCTGGTTGTTATTATGGCAAGTTAAATTAATGAAATTTCTGCTGTTGAACTATCCTTGCATTTTTGGAATAATTAATATTGATCATAATATATTTAAAATTTTTCTTATACAATCGCTGTTTTACTTAACAAGGTTGCATTTGTATTTATATGTAAACTAGGGCTGTAATTTTGTTTTCTTTGATTATCCTTATCTGGTTTTGAAATTGAAATTTCATGAGACTCACAATATTTGCAAGGCTACTCTAACTCTTTTTATTGTTTGTTCATTGTCTTCTTTTTTATAGAATAACTTGTATGTGAAAAAAGTTAAGTATTCCTAAAAATGTTGGGAGAAATTACTTATATAACAATAAGGATTTTAGGCTTTTGGTGGGCAAATATCTTTGCCTACCATTTGATTAATTTAATACCTTGTGGTTTATTCAATTTTGCTATTTCTTCTTGCTTTAATTTTGGCTGTGTTATTTTTATAGTAATTTATTCACTTGATCTGTTTTTAAAATAATCATTTATATTATTTATTCACTAATTTTCTACCTCTGTTAGTAATTATTCCACCATTTTCATTCTCTACTGTTATTTGCATATTCTTTCATTTTTTCATCACACAAGTTTATGCTACTAAACTCTCCAGGGACTAATTACTGATTTAGTTAATATTCTTTTGTTGTCTTTTTCTCTATTTTATTAACCTTGTTCTCATCTTTATTATTTCCTGCTTGGTTCTTTGAGTTTGCTTTTCTGCACAGTTCCTATTTTTTTTCCCCCTGTTTACTGATACACTTATTTGGAGTTGAACTTTTAATCTAATTTCAGCTTTAGCACAATTTTTGCCTCACAATTTTTGTCTTAGTGTTTTCATTGATACTCAGTTATAAGCATTTTTAGTTTCCTTTGTAATTTTCTTTTTAATCCAATGGTAATTAAGTAAAATGTTATTTAGTTTTCAATCATATGGTTTTTATATCATCTTTTTGTTATCAATTTTTTAAATTACTGAATTATAGTCAGAGAACATAGTTTGCATGATGCTGATCCCTTGTGATAAAATAAAGCCTTCTCTTTAGCTTAATATATAAGCTTTTTATTTTCTATGTGTGCACATAAAGTAAGTTTATTTTCTGTTTTTTGATTGCATGGTTTTATATTATTCAATAGCCTGGCTTATTAATTGATTTGTCCAGGTCTTCGATATTACTGTTTATTTTTTGTTTGCTTGATCTACGGATTTTGAAGAAGGGTATATTAAAATCTGAATTTAAAATTACTGAGATTTATCGATTCCTCCCTGCAATTGTCAGTTGTTTTTCATATTGTTTAAAATTATATTGCTATGTACATGTATGTTTATAAGAATTATATTTTCCTGCTTTTACCCTTTACCCAGTTTACAGTTCCCTTTTTGACTTTTACAATAGTTTCCAAATATTAAAGTCCCTTTGGTTTATATTTACCTCATATATTCTTTTCCAAATTTGCATTTTCAACCTTTGTCTTTTCAAGTGTGTTTCTTGCAGAAAATATACTATACAATCTTTAAACACACACACACACACACACACACACACACAAAGCCCCCCAATTTTCTGTCTTTAAATTACTGAATAGGAATCATTTACATTAAAAAAAATTAGGTTGTAAGGCTTATTTTTTCAATTTCCCCCACATATTACACTTTTATACATTACTTTTTTCCTTCTTCTTTCTTGCTTTACATTGTACCAATCAAGTTTTCTTTAATTAGCTTAAGAGTTACACATTAAACTTTTGTTTTTATGGTGGTTACCCTTAATTTGAGCATCATATCTATGCTTTTTCACAAGTTAGTTCTTTAAACTTATGAATGCTTATATATCCTGCTCCCTAAAACGTATATTTTAGCATATTCCTATATCCATTTGGTTTGTCTACCCATGTTGATGTCTAGAGTTTTGATTCCGAGATTTTAAGAATTTCTATTACCTTTTTCTTCTCAGCTTTCTTCGACAACAGTAATGTTTACATGGAATTTGATGGCATTTTTACTATCCTTACTTTCTATATCTCTTATAACAAAATCCAGCCTTCTTTACCCTTATTTCATTATTTCCCCTAAAAGCATTTTTACAGTGGGATGTTGTGTGGCAAGACTTTTGAAGACATTTTCCAGAACAGACTTTTATTATACCCTCTGTTACCAAACCCAGAGGGGTCGGTTTGCCTGGGCAACACAGAAAGCCAATCAGGGAAACGTGTGTCTTTGCAGTAGAGAAAGAAGGTTTAATCACAAGGCAGCCATTGTGAGAGGGCAGGAGATTAGCATCTCAGATCTAAAGTCCCAACTATGGGGAAGGTGACACATTTACGAGGAACTGGTTAAGTGTAGTTAGAAGCATAAGGTCTCACGATTGTTGAAAAGGTCTGAAACAGTCCCTCAGCGATACGCCTCTGTGCAGGCTGTCTCCATGTTCAGAAGATGGCGGTGTCTGGAGGCTGAACCCTCACCCTTTGACGTCAAAGGTCAGACATTTGCGCAGGCTCAGTAGGGATGTCTGCAGCCTTGGTCTGCCTCGTCCTGTTTGGATTGGGCCAAGCTCATGTCTACGATCCTGAAAAGAAATCTTAGGCACATGCTCATGACTTCCATGCCAGAGGTGTTATCTTAAAAGGAAGATAGGAAGGAACAGAATGAGAGGTCAGTTATGGAAATTTACTGAAAAAAGGAGTAATTTTAATAGGAAACCGTATGCCATGGTTATACCTCGACTTAAATAATAATTTGATTGCATATCAAGTTCTAGTTCTGAAATTATTTTACTCTAAAATCATAATTCATTGCATTTTTAATCCAGTATTGGTGTTGAAATGTGTGATGTCAGTATGATATTGTTATTCTTTTTAGGTAATTTATTGTCTTCGGATCTTAAGTTTTCTCTTTGATATTCTTAAATATCACTGTATTGTACCTGAAGGTGGAGTTTTCCTTTGGGCACTCTCTGAGCACTTTCAGTCTGAGTCTTTCATCTTACTTGAATCTGGGAATTTCTTGACGTATTTCACTCTATCTATTGTTTTAATCTCCTCAGGGACACATGTTTTCCAGATTTGGCAATTTTATTTTTATCTTCCATGTGTCTTTATTTTCTATCTCTTTTTCCTTTCCTGCTGCTCTCATGGGAAGTTTCTCAATTTGATGTTCCAGCTCTTGACAATTTGTTCTTCCTGTGAATTCTTCCTACACTTTATTCTATCCATTGTGTTGTGTTATTTTATAGGTAATATTAGCACTTTTTTAAAATGCATTTTTCCTATTTTATATTATATACATATAAAATCCTTTATCTTTTAAGTATATTTACCATACTGCAGTATATTTTTTCTTGTGTGTTTTAGGATGGGGAGGAGATGAGCTCTAGCACAGAGAAACTCAAGCACCACGGAACCACTGTTGACTAGTCTGTTAGCTAATTTTGGGCCAGGTAATACCATTTAAAAATAAATGGCATATAGAAAAGACAGTTCTATGAAACCTGAATTGTGGGTGATGGTGAGGGCAGGGTTAAGGGTGGGGATGGGGTTGGGCACGGGTAATAAATATCTGTCAGCCTGCACCAGTTTTAATGAACTCTACATCCCAGTGGGGCTTCTCAGCTGGCCAGATGTTGCACCTCCAGTGATGCTCTCCAGGCCAGCATGACAGATACAAGAGCAGAAAAAGAAATAGAAGAAATAATTTTATGTAATGATATGAGCCTCAGAGAAAGTAAACTATTAAAGGACTTTAGAAATGATGGTCAGGGAAAGCCTTTTTTTTTTTTTCCTTTTTGTCTTTTTTCGTGTCTGGCAATGGACCGCAACCCTCGGTGTCGCGCCCGTACCGGACCGGGACCGGCAACGGGATCGCAACCCTTGNATCCTTAAATTCCCTGCCCGGATTTCACTTTCTCCGTGGAGTATTTCCAGATTCCCTGTCAAAAACAAGCTCCACCCTCTTCTATTGTGGCCATGTTACCTCTTCTATATTTCTACTGTGTTATTTTTCACATTATACATTGTATTACAATGAGAAGTGTATATGTCTTCTTTAAGGTTTGATATTTAAGTTCCTACAGGGCAAGAGTCAGGGCATATTTATATTTTGTATCACGCAGAGTACCTAAAAATATTAGGCTCTTGATGACTATGAACTGAATTAAACAGAACTGTGGGAGATAAAAACAGTCAAATAGTTGGATTTTCTTTTCCCTAGTACACTGAATCTATGCCCTGGATACTACATTGCTGGTACATTGTATATTCCTTAAAGTTATGTTTTCAATTCCGAGGAGGTTTTTAGATAAATAGAAAAAATATTTATTTATTTTTTCTAACAGAATAAATATAATGCCTTTATCAGTAAGATTAATAATGCCATTTCAGATTCCTAAAGAAGTAGCTTTGGAAATTTTGCTAAAAATCTATCATGCTTTCTTTTTCCCCATTGAACTTAAAAATTGGTTTCTTGCTAAAGAAGCTAAAAGCAAATAATTTTTCCCCAGATAGATTTTAGGAATAAAACAAAATTCAGATAGCCAGCCCAAACAAACCAACTGAAAGCAGCTGAAGACGTCCCAGACAGAGAGGTTATTTCATTTTGTAGTTCAAGTGGCGAAGTGGTTATTGTATTATATGACTCCTAAATTGGTATTTTGGCAGCAAACAAGAATTGTTTGCTGGCAATAATATCCTTTATTTCACTAAATGCCAGTTACCTCTGGGATTCAGTCTAAAGTCCCTACTTTTATCTTTACATGGGCAAGGCCCATCCTCTATCTTTTTCTAGGTCATAATAATGGTGCAATGTATTATTCATTATGCCTTAAGGAAACTCAGACTAATATTATAGGCTGCTGTTAGTTCTCTCCATTTCAGGACTATTCCCAATAAAGTTGAGCTGCAGTTGAAGCAGGTAAGGTAGGAAAAATGGCTATTACAAAGCTGAAAATTATGATGCTCTTCAAGGAGACACATAAAGAACTCACCTATTTTATCAACTTATTTCTTAAAGCCTCTCTTTAGATGTTCAGTGACTTTCCTAAAAGAGTGATTTGCTCTCATTGAAAAAAAAATAAAAGTTTCTAACCCTTCTGGTTGCAAAGATAGGCCCTTTTACTGTAAATCAATGTGTTACTGTCTTGTTTCCTCTGCTACAAGAAAGATGGACACAGCACAGAACCAATGGTGCTGCTTCCTCACCTCATTTATCTTGTGAAGCTGTTTGCAGCGCAGCCCAGCCTTAACCATTTCACCTCCCCTCTGCTGCCGTTGCTACAGGGGCCCTGCACACAGCTGTTTAAGGAAGTAGAATGGGGTTATCTTTATTTTTCTGGACACCAGATACCAAAGATTGGCTTCATTATAGTTC
>NW_007730498.1:138880-152669 GCF_000696425.1 Galeopterus variegatus | reverse complement strand
GGCGGAGCGCAAATCCCTCGGCGGGTTCGGCGCCCTCATACAGACCGGTTCCCGCTCATTGGCCGAGCGAGGGGCGGGCGCAGCACCAAGGGTTGCGATCCCGTTGCCGGTCCCGGTCCGGTACGGGCGCAACACTGAGGGTTGCGATCCGTTGCCGGTCACGAAAAAAAAAGACAAAAAGGAAAAAAATAAATAAATAAATAAATAAAGGACTTTAGAAATGATGGTCAGGGAAAGCCTTTTTGAGAAGGTGATGTTTGAACAGAAACCAGCATGAAAGGAAAAAGCCAGCAGTGCAAAGACCTTGAGGGAAAGTGTTTCAGGCTGACGGAACAACAAGTGTAAAGTTCTTGAGGTGGGGAGCAGCTTCTCATGTTCAAGGGTGGTTGGAGCACTGTCACTGAGCAGACGACTTGTAGATGAGTTTTTGAGCTACGCAGGAACGAGACTGGGTAGTGTTTTAAACATCAGAGTGTGAAGTTTCAGTTTTATTTATAGTGCAAATGGAAGACATTGGGGGGTTTTGGGAGGTCCTAGCAAGCCATGATTATGTCTGAAGTAGGGTGGTTACAGTGAAGATAGGAAAAAAAGCAGCAGTTTGGAATACAATTGACGAATATAGTTTCTAGCATAAAACATTGATTTGCATCACCTTTCATGATTTTTTTTTAACTTCATTTTGTTCTGGAAAATGAAATCAATGTCTTTAGCATTTCAGAATGCTGACGTTTAATCTAGATGTTCTTTCATTATGTCTGCCAGTCAATCTTTATGATTCTAAAACCTTTGTATATCACATCAACCTGATGATGAATTATTTACATTGAATTCTCAA
The DNA here is from genome assembly GCF_000696425.1 of Galeopterus variegatus. Classification (NCBI taxonomy): domain Eukaryota; kingdom Metazoa; phylum Chordata; class Mammalia; order Dermoptera; family Cynocephalidae; genus Galeopterus; species Galeopterus variegatus. The sequence continues at coordinate 151,834 of NW_007730498.1, read as the reverse complement.
TTTTTCTCGACTTAATGTACACATCGGGCATAGAACATAAATGTTTGAAGCATGAGATTGAATTTCTTCAAGTTTAAGAGGCTCTTTCTTTTTTCATTGTAAAGTTCCTTTATAGTTCTCATAATCAGATGGTTCTCATCATTGGTCTCAATCCTATACCAACCTTCTCCAGTCTACCTCACCTTAAAAAATAGGATGACTTTTTACAGCCCAAGGCTTAAAACAAATTTTATATCATAAGAGAATTATGATGCCAATGTGGATGCTTAAATGGGCATCAGACACCATTTTTCATAAAGTTAGTAACCCCAATCTATAACAGAAAATCCCTATGGGTAACTTCTTAAAATCTGTGGACCAGTCAATGATGATGGTCATTTTCCATAATGAGTAAAATTAAATGGCCATTCTGGTATTCTTTCCAAAACAGAGTCATGTTCCATAGTGTGTTATTTCTACTTTTAACAGCTAGCAACTTTTAAATGCAGCCATTTTGCTAAAATTAATTTAAAGGTCTTCACTTGGCACCACAGTACATACATTTTTTGCAAAGATGAGACCATATTGTAATATCCTTGCATCTCCTACTTACAATACATTGTTATGTATTTTAAAAATTTCTATAAATATATTCTTAAAGCATGATTTTAAATAGTAATAAGAATAACAGCCTTTGGCTTCTTTTCTAAGTGCTTTATGTTTAGTTATCATTTAATTATCACAATTTAAGATATAGGTATTATTACTATATCCAAAGCTACGTGGTTAAAATAGCCAACTTTATAATTTATAATGATGATAGCTAACATTTACAAAGTGCCTAAAATCTGCTACTAACTGTGATAATTGCTTAATATAAATTATTTTATTTATCTTTTTTTTTACAATTCTATAAATTTTTCCCATTTGGTAAATGTGAAAACTGTTTATAGAAGTAAAGTAGCTTGACCAATCTAATAATTAGTGGAGCCATTATTCAAACCCAGGCAAAAAAAAAACGAGTCTTTAAAATATATTATGGTAAATGTTACTGGATCCTCCTCATCATTTCAGTGGCCAAACTCCAGGAGGTCTGTTCCTAACCAGAAGCAAAGGTGTGATTTACTTTCTGGGACTTGGAACTTTTTGGCCTGTGATGCAGCATGATTCCCTGGTTACTGGGAATCTGCTTGCCTTCCAACAGAGCCATTGCCCTCCCCTCCCTACTCTGTACCTGGAGATTGCCTGCCTGGTTTTCCCTGGGGTTTGGCCAATAAAAGAAGAGGGAGGGAAGAGAAGAAAGTCCTAGCATTTCTTCCTCCTCCCCTTTTCCACTCTTTGGTGGCAAGTCTTTGGCAGTGGCTATGTCTTTCCACACTACAGCTCCTGCCCTGGGAGCTCCTCCTGCAAGTTGTATTTCTCAATGATCTCTGGAAATGCCTTTTCTTTCCCTTGTTCTTTCAGCCTTAGGTATAGCAGTGGTTTCCTGCTGTTGCTAGTCTCTGGAAGCCTCATCATCTTTTATTGTTCTTTTGATCCTGTTTATCCCTTCTGTAAAAAAGCCCCTTTATTAAAGTCTCCTTATTGGAAATTTCAAGGATGAGTTCTCTTTCCTAGCAGTGCCCTAATTGATTTAAAAAATAAAAAAGGCCAACTAGATTAATCAATAGATTATGTTTTCTAGCAACAGAGAACATAAAAGCAGAATATTTTGACAATGCTGCTTGGAAGTTGTGATAAGCCAAAATAAGAAGTATCTGGTTGTGCAGAAAGAACAAAAGAGAAGCATTTTGCCAAATATTCCAAGGATTCATCTATCAGCAATGATATCCATATTGCATAGAAGTTCCATAAAAATTTTACTGGGAGCTGTCAATTAGGGTCAGCCACTAAAACAATCTGGAACCAAGAAAATGGAAATGTTAAGTAATAAAGATGCTGCGAGATACTCCGTAGAGACACTTCTGCCCTTTAAGCCAGAGGAAGTGATGGATTTAGCAATATAGATAGGAAAGATGAACATGGAATTACAGACCCTACTTTACCCTCTAGGCTAGCAGCTGTGGGAACTCCCATTTTGTGCTAATACCTTGCATTGCTGTGCTAGGGGAAAATAACATTGCCATTTTTTATTTAAACTCTTGGGAGAACTCAGTCTAAGATTTATTGAGGCTTACTCAGCAACACGTATTTGGAATTAATATGACTTTGTTTTGAGACTATTTCCTTTTGATGATTGACTATAGCATATTGCACAAGTGCTTTCCATTCCACTTAAGAGTTTCATTTTTGTATTCTCTTATAACTTTGTGTAGCAAAAGAAAATTGTTTGGTTGAGTCCTATAGTACTATGAATACTCTAAGCTCTATGATTTCTGTGTGATTTTGCCAAAATTTATATAAATGCCCTATTTGCTCTGTATCATCCCAGGCTATCTGTCTTGCAGATGCCTACTTCCTTTCAGGATATTGCTCCATAACTAATTCTGGAATAAAGTCATTCCTGACACTGCCTTCTGTAACCTCCCCAGGTATAGTATAGTTCCCTACTTTTTCTCTTGTTGCTGCTGGCCACTGTACATAGCCCTCTTCGCCTTTATTTTTTTTTCCCCAAAGTCTCTCTCATCTTCCAGATTGTAAGCTCCTTGAAGTCAGTTTTGTGTCTCATTTGTATCCTTAACATCTAATAGAGTACGTGGTCAGAATTTGCATATAATAATGATTCTTGAATAAATAAATTAATATCTTTGTAGTACAACATATAATGTGAAGAGCAAGTGGTTTTAGTCCAGCTTTTCTAGAATTTACACAGTTATGCTCTTTAATATCCTAGTTAAGTCTTCTAAGAATAATTGAGGCAGACACTCCTAATTGCCCACCCAATACTCATTTTCCCTTTACTTCTTATTAACAAACTCTAATTTTGGGAGGGATCAATGTATTACATTTAGAATACTATTCTCTTTAGACTTCTTGAAGCTAAGGGAGGTCATGTTTTCCAGATCTAGCCAATGTGATACAAGTGCAGGTCTTTGTGGAAAAATGAGACTTTCTGGTAACTTAGTTTAAAAGTATGTATCTTATACATATACATACATAATAAATTGTAAATTTTTGCCACTCCATCTTCTTCCTCCTACCTTTATTAAACATGGATGTGATGTCTAGAAGTATAACAGTTTTTCTCTCTTCTATGTAGAAGTAGCCTAGTTCCTGTGCATCAGCCCTAAATAGCTTTCAACTTTATTACTTGTTATGTGAAATTTAAAAAAAAAAAATCCTTACTTGTCTGAGCCATTGTTTGTCAGATTTCTGTAACATGCAGCTGAATACACTCCTGAACAATTCAGCAATGCAAGTCTCTCGGTAGCTTTCATTAACTTTGCACTTGTCATTGATTCTGTGGACAGGAAAATGGCTATGGGCCAAGATGCAGGAGGTTAACACAGATTCCCAGTTATTCTAAAATAATTTCAAGTGTTGATTCAGTTGCTCCCTCTTTTTTTTTAAAATTATACCTTAACGATCTGATTTCTTTGTTAGATGAGCTTTATCTAACCTTTATGTGTAGGCCCCTCTAGTAAGTGATGACAACTTTAACAGCATGAAACAAGCGTGGCCCTAAGAGAGAGATGATTTTAGTATCTAACTGGTGTCAGAGAAGAAGTTCAGTATAACTATAAGAAAACTAAAAGCATAGTCTGTGACAGACATTCCCTAATATTATATGGGTCACTTTTAAATAACTCCACATATTTAGAAAGTTTATTTGGTTACCCAGACGGGACATATATCAGGGCAATAAACTACCCTGGCCTTTACCTTGGAGGTTATGATGGTTAGCTTCAGTTCTCCACAGGATGTTATTGAGATGACCCTATGGCTGTGGTGCTATTATGGTAACACATCCTCTGAAAATGATCGAAGAAAAAACATACTGTCCTGTTCCCTAGTGTGAATGTTTATGGTCTCTGTCAAGCATTTTGTCTAAGAGCCTATTCAAAAGGCATTCTTAGGTAAAATACAGTTCTCCCTGTAAAAAAGTAGAATTTCTGGGCCCAGCAGCCCACTTCTCTGAAGAGATGAAGTGGTTTTCCCCTTGATGAGAAAACTTCATAATCAATTGACAGCTCGATGCTCTTTTTGCCTGATTTTCATGCTTATTGATCTACCTTTAAGAATACTAGCATCCACCCTCCTTACAGAGATTATCTAAAATAATTCACTGTTTCATACCTAGATTAAGTGTCTATTGATACAATTATGAAGTGCTATTTAGGCAGGATTATTTATGACATTGCATGGAAGCCTGCCCTCTTCCTTGTCTTCTTTGTTGATGTTTCTTGCAGCCTGGCGGCTCCCTCTGCCTCTCCCCTCTTTTGCCTCCTAACTTCTTGAATCTATATTATAGAATTCCAGCAGTTTACTGGTCTGAAGTTTAATTTGGGTTGGAAAACTGTAGTCAAAGGGAAGTGCTTTCTATTCATTCATTCACAAATTCTCAGGTCAGTCTCTCTTTAGTAAAGTTAAATGACCAAGGTACATATTTGGATCTCATTAGCCTTGGTTGAGATATCCTGTCCTATGAGCCCCTGACTTCTAACCAAGATAAACAAGAAATGGTCACATAAAATCCATCTTAGTGGCTGTGGTAAAACTGATGATGAGGACATTTTCCAATAAATCATCATAGTGGTCATCATGGTTTGCCTATGACAGCATCTATCTCTCCTTCCTCTTTTCTAACAGAAGTCAGTGTTGTTATGGTATTCAGCTGTATTTCATGAACTACATAGATACTGAGGTAGCTGACTCCTCCTCTTCTACCAGGGACTTATTCGTCTAAGCAGAAAGTAACCCAATTTGGGCTGAGACATGAAGAGAGGTTTTCTAGCTTCTGGAAATGGTCTTCCTCTATTTTCAAGTTTAGCTTTATTATTTAAAATAGTTTGAGTTGGTTTTCCATTACCTGCAGCTGAAGGGATTCTACCTGGTAAAGTCACTGCTTATTTTCCAAATAATTTTCCAATTCATTTCTTTCCAAATAAAGTATCAGGAAATACCTTGTATCCTTTGCTGAATTATTTTTCTCCATTCTTTCTGAAAGTAAGAGCTATGGAACTTATTTGGTTTATTTTGACTTCTATGAAGACTAGAGCCAATTTTACATCCAGTGACAACTATGTTGACATTTGGTATAAGCATATTTTCTCTTTTTATTCTTGGTCTTGGAATTCTTCCTTTTGTGTTCTGTTGCAATTCACACTTACGTAATAATAAAAAAATATGTAGTCTTATGTATTTTTAATATTTGAGAGATAATTCTGATTAAAACATCTGATTTCTTCACTAAGTCAATGACTTCAAACTGTTTTATGAGCTGTAGTTCCTGTTATGTAAAAGAAATCTTCTATTTAATTCCAAAATATGCAGTGAAGCAGAAGTATTCTGGTTGAAGCTTGACAGCCAGGCCTAGAGTCTCACTCAGTAGGCCACACACCATACCTCCCTACTTTTACATAGCTTTCTTCGTCCTTCTGGAAAATCTTTAGGACTTCTGGAAAATCCTTAAATATTCTGTTTTTTTCCCTCAGAGCTGATGTTCCATTTCCAAAATATATTAGACTATAATCAAATTTTATGAACGAGCTTTCAGTGTTAATCCTAAAATCACTAGAGATGATCCTTTGACAAGAATACCGTTAAATAGTGATACTATTCATGTTACCATGTAAAGGACCTGAAGGTTGTGGTTCAAATAGATGTAAATAATCTCTGCTGTAAAGGCATTAAAACTATAAATGTAAATGTTTTTAGATTGAGGGCATTATAGCAGTGGTACACAGAGCACATCCCCAGAAATCTTGCTTTTCTCTCTGTCCTCTTCAACCTGTTTCATCACTCACCCTAAAAATATCATTTTTTCTGAATTGTATGGTTTATTCTTTAACTCTTTGCTTTTAATAAAATATAACTATAAGGATGCACATACACATATATAGTTGTGTAAATGTGTATATATGTGTGTGTGTGTGTGTATCTTCCTTTGTTAGATAAGTGCTTAAGTGCTGGTGTACTTTTCTCTACCTCCTTTTTCACTTGATATATCTGAGAGGTTACATCATAGAAGTATAAAAATATTCATAATTCTTTTTCACAGCTACAATATTCTCCATTGTGTGGATATACATGAGTTTATTCAATCATTCGTCTATTGATGGACATTTAGTTTATTTCAAGTCTTTAACTTTTACAAATATCTCATAATAAGTTTATATGTGTATGGTACATATGTACCTTGTGCTAATCTCTTTTTGAAAATTTCCAATGTGTGTCTGAGATAAATTCCTAAAAGTAAAATTTCTGGGTCAAATGGTAAATGTTTTTGCAATTTTCATAGATATTGTCAAATTTCCCTCCATGTGTTATATGTATCATTGTGCATTCCCATCAGCAATATATGAGAGTACCAGTTTCTCTACAACCTTTCCAAGAGAATATATTGTCAAAGTTTTGGATATTTGCCCATATAACATTTAAAAAATGGTAACTCATTAGTAACAGTTTACAAATATTTTTGCATGTAATAGCTCTGGTCACCAGCCTTCCAGCCTGTAACATCTGTGTCCTTACTGACTGCTACCAGACTACAGGGTTCAAGCCCCATAGGATGGCTTCTCTTAAATGAAATTTAATACCAAGATCCCGCCCCTGGTATTAAATTGATTTTTTTGAAAAAGTAGTTTGAATGCTGTAGTTTTAGAGAAAGTGGGTAGGAAATTTCAAGAATCATCGACACGTGAGAGATGGATGAACTTGATTTGAAAACCAGTTCCAACACTGACAAACTATGTGAACTTAATTTTTTTTTAGTTTTACAATAAAGATAATACTATAACTCTTAGTATTACTGTGATGAGTATACTAGCTAATATACATAAAGCGGTTAGTATGAAGTCTTGCATCATTCTGTGAAGCACACAATTAATGAAAATGATAATGATTAGTGTGTGACATCTGAAAACTCACACTATGTTGGAAGAAGTATTTTATGAGCACTTATCAGAGAGTTAACTAAGTTTAACTATGATATCTCTAATGATCTGTTTATTACTAACTCACAAACTTCTTTCATATTTTGTAATCTCACAAAGATTACTTTAAGTGCTCTCATAGTATTTTCCTTTCAGATTTAGGCTATGCTCTTTGCTGAAAGAGCTACTGTCATATACTGACCTTTTCTGCTCACTGGCATGTTTACATAGTGATTTTACTAACAGAAATATTTGTATAAACTATGAATGGCAATGAACATTCTATAGCCCTTATTTATGTTAATGGCTAGATGAATGAATACTTTCTGAATATAGAAAAATATTTAGGGCTTTTCAAAGGCAATTGCACTGTGAGTATTTTGGCAAAAAATAGCTAGTAATGTAATGTTGATTTACTAGTTAGTACCAGGCAAAAATAAAGAATAAAATTACTGTACTTTTTCTAAAATTCAGAGAGAAGATTTTATGTTTCTTCTGCAAATCGAAATCAACAAATTTTAGAAGTATTGCTAAGTAATTAGTACATCCTCAAATTTGGGCTAAAATATACATTTTTCCAAATAATCAATTGAAATATTTCATAATGGTTTAGTTGTTTTTAAAATATGTGGTTATTTATTAACTAGTAAGTCATGTTTCTATATCATCAAAATGTACGTTAATCAGAAATTTTAGCAATAATTCAATGTTTTATGTTTATTTTCAATGTGAAAAGTTGCTAGAGAAAACAAGCAATCTCCATAGCAATCTACAAGTATAATAGATTAGATATACATCCTGAAGAGACTTGTGTTCATGACAGAATTTGTGAAACGGCAAAACAGTAAAATTCTCTGGTTGCTCTTCCCATCCTTTTGCTCAGGAAGTATCAAAGAATCCATGTTTTAGGGAATTGGGAGATATAATTTCAGCTTCTACCTGCTATAAGAACAGCAGTTATTCTTTCTGTCCAAAGCTGGGATGGTATAAAATCACCCCAACTGCTAACATGAAAGATAGACTGTAGAGGTGGGTATACTGAGAGCCGAGATAGCAGAATGAAAAAGTGTTCTCAGAACGGAATGAGCAAGGAATCGTCAGGGTCTCACAAATAATTTTTAAAAGCCCTTCCCAGAAGTAATAAAAGCAGGAAGAACAAACATTTCTTTTTTTTACTGCTGATTTTCAGCAGACATCGCACTTGACATTCATTAACTCATTTAATTCTCATGAGACCCCTCAAGGTAGGTATTATTATTACTTTTGTTTTACTGATGAGGAAACTAAGGGATCAGAATTTAGGTGACTTGTTCAGGCTCATAAACTGGTGTGTAAGTAGCGGAGCTGAGATTCGAACTGAAGTCTTTCTGTACTAGGTACAGATATAAAAAGTGATGTGGCACCAATTCGATTCATATTGAAAGTCCCTGGAAAAAGGCACATTTTGTCTGAAGCATGCCAGGGTGCCAAATGATAATTTTCATTCGCAAATTTAGGGCTTAAGGCAGAGATCTTTTGATAAAGAGCATAATTTTTAATAAAACATATATTTTATCAAAATTTCTTTAAGACCAAACATGGACGAAGAAGACCATTAACTAGTCCACAACAGTTCCTTTGCCAAAAAATAAAAATTAAACAGATCACATTCAATAACTGTAATAAAATCAGCAATAACAAAATTTATGAAATAAAAAGGGAAAAATACAGAAATTTAAGAGTTCCTGAATAACTATCACATCAAAGAAAAATTTGAAATAACTTCAGATAATATAAAATATAAAAAATTGATACCACTACCTATTAACTGCCCAATTTATTTTTTAATGATTCTAAAACAAGAAACAGACAGTAAAAATATATTAATTAAGCAAAAAATTAGAGAAAGTTTTTTAAAAAATAGAAATCAATAAAGATAACATAAGCCAGTGAATAAGAATACAAAAAAGCAGAAAAAAAAATAGTTTTAATAACTTGGAAAAAAATGAAGGCAGAATTCTGAAAAATATAATTCAGAAGTACTGGAATCATCCAGATGCACAAAATAAGAATAATAAGGGGAACTAACAGACAATAAGAGGTAAAAAAGCTTTGTCAATATTTCAAAAATATCAGTAAAATGTTTATTTTCTTTATTAAGATGTAAAAATCCTAATTGAAAAAAACTTAGAAGATGCTATGGCCTGAATGTGTCCCCTCCGAAATCCAGGTGTTGAAATTTAATGGCGAATGTGATGGTATTAAGAGGTGGGGCCTTTAAGAGGTGATGAAGCTATGGGGGCTCCTCCCTTGTGAAAGGGATCAAAGCCCTTATAAAGGAGGATTCCTGCACTGCTCAGCTCTGAGGACACAGCATTCCTCCTCTCTGGAAGATGCAGCAACAAGGTGCCATCTCAGAAGCAGATAGCAGTCCTCACCAGATGCAGAAACTGCCAGTACCTTGATCCTAGACTTCCCAGCCTCCAGAACTGTGAGAAAATATAATTCTGTTCTTTATAAATTACCCAGACTCAGGTATTTTGTTATAGCAGGACAAAATGGACTAAGACAGGAGCCAATTAAAAAGTTAAGAAAATACTCAGAAATTTAATGGATAAGATCTTTCAAACTCTAGAGGAATAGATAATTCCCATTCCCTGTATACTGTTCCCAAGTTAACAGAACTTAGAATAAATAAACATACAAGTGTACTTCAAAAAGTTTGTGGAAAAATGAAATTGAAAGATAATACAACTCTTTCCATGAACTTTCTGAAGCACTCTAGTATACTTTTAAATTAAATAAATATAAAAAATCAATAAAGTATAACTACCTAATTTATTCTGTGTGGCTAATACAGATACCAAAGTATGATATGTCTGACCACCCCCCTCCCCCCGATATCATATACCAGTTCTTAATATAAATATAGAAGCAATTCTCAATATTAGACCTACAAACCAAATTATACACGGCACATATAAAAAAGAGTTCTCCAAATAGGGCTGGCTCCAGGAATATAAGGATGGCTTATTTTAGGAAATTTATTCTATTGCAAGATTTGGTAGGCAATGGTTTACCAAAGTCAGGAAGGTGGGGACCTTCAGCCCTGGCTGCAAGTACAAAAGGGAACACTGTTATAGAGAATTTAAAAACAATAATAAAATAAAACTCCCTCTGCATTTTATTATAACCATCACTGGCAATTCTAAATAATGTCAGTGATAAAATACTCCACCCAGACAAAATATATTTGTTGGTCTAAATTCTAAACAATTGCCTGTACTCAGGCCAGACAGCTCCCACTGCCTGCCCTTGATACACCACAGTGCATGAGTACAATTCAAACAAAGCAAACCAACACACATGTGAATAGCAGTTAAGAGCCGCATCTCCTCCTGAGATTTTTTTTGGTAAAACTAGGTATAGAAGGATAACTCAACATGATAAAAGTGCAATCTTAAATTTACATTTAATTGATTTAAAATATTAGAAGCATTTCATTAGAATCTGTAATAAAGCAATCTTCCTTGTTAATAGAATTATGATTTTTTACATTGTTCTTAAAATTCTGAAAAATACAATGAAATATAAGGTAGAAAATAGCTGCGTAGTGACGAGAGAGGCTAATCTTCATTATTAATAGATTATATGATTATATACTTATTAACCCAGAAAAAGAATGAAAAATCTCTTAAAGTTATTAAGAGTTCAATACATAGAAAACAAGTGAAAAAACAACATACCTTGTTTTCTTATGTCTTATAGATTAGGATCTATAAAGTGTGATGAAAATACAAAAGATCAAATCACAATGAAAACAAAAAATCAAAATACTTAGGTATTACATATAACAAAAAATACATGAGATCTATATGAAGAAAAGAATATAGAGAAATATGAAAGATGGTTTTAAAAATGCAGACATGCTATATTAGTGGATGAAAATACTGAGTATCCAAAACGTATTTATTTTAATTTAATGCATAAGCTTAATGACATCCAAATAAAAGTATCATTTGAACTTTTTTTGACTTGATTGAATTTGTAAATTTCCACTGGAGTAAAAATAAACAGAAAAAATATATAATTACTTTTGAAAAAAAGTTGTTCCATGAAAGGAATGTGGGGTGCTTGCTCTATCAGATATTAGACCATATTATATAATCTTAGAAAATAAAATAGTATGATATTAATATGATAATTGACAATGAAAACCAATAGACACATGTGACATAGACTAACGCTAATACTTAAGAACTCAGAATATGATATGAATTTTTTTAGGAACCAATGGGTGTTGCAAAGGACCAAAAGAAAGCAAAAATAGGAGACTTGCTCTACTAGCTGTAAACATTTATGGTAAAGTTGTAATGACATATATGTGGTATTAGTAGTAGCAGAAAAAGACAAAAGCACCAAGAAGCCAGAATATGCCAGACACATACCCACATATGACAGAGGACACATTGCAGAGCTGTGAGAAAAGCATAGACTATTTAGCAAGTAGTTCAGGAATAGTTCACTCGGGAGAAAAGGGATTCCTCCCTTTGCACTGTACACAAAAACATCAATTCTATGTGGGCAAAAGATGTGTGAAGGAAAACTTCTAAAACTTTAGAAGACAATATTGGATAGTATCTTTATAATATAAGGAAAGAAGAATATCTAAAAACAAAACACACAAAAAGCAAAAGCAATTACATAAAAATAAAAACTTTCATGAATCAAAACAAACCATAACAATGTGAAAAGATAATCTACAGACTTGGAAAAGACATTTGTAATTATTATCAGTGACAAAGGGGTAGAACTGCAAATATATTAAAGAGCTCCTACATATTAATAAAAAAATTTTTTATTACAAAAATAGGCAAAAATAATGAATAGGTAAGTTACAAAAAAGACACACTAGTGCCCAGTAAATACGTAAAAGATTTCCATCATCACTAATACTCAGGAAAATCCAGCAGAAATCCCACGAGATACAATATCAAGCATATCTGATTGTCCAAAAAAAATTAAATTATAATTAAAATTGTTGGTAAGGATGTAGAGCAATGGGACCTCTCATGCATGGTAAAAATTTAAATTGGTCAAACCACTTTTCAAAACAAACTGTCAATATTTTGAAAAGTTGTACATATGCATAGCTTATGTTATACTTACTTCATTTCCAGATTTCCAGCATAGAGAAATTCTCACAGAGGAGTACAAGAAAACATGTTCAAAAATGTTTATTGTAGCAAAGTTTGTACAAATGTTAATCAGTGAGAGAATAGATAAGTAAGTTAAAGCATATGGATACAATAGAAATCTATATAGCAATAAAGTGAATTAATTAGAAGTACTCAGACACAAGAATGAATCTTACAAATACTGAACAAAAGCATAGTGTTGGAGAAGAATGCTAAAGTATAATATTGCTTGCATAATGTTTAATAATATGGAAAAAAACTTAAAATAATTCACCCCCAAAAGTTGTGAGAGAGAATAGGGCAAACAAAATATACAAATGTTGGTAATTTTTGAAGCTGGTTGATAAGAACATAAGTTCATTGATTATTCTCTCTGTATGGATGTTCATTTGAAAATATCTAAAAAAAATTTTACTGCCGAAATAAATGAATATGTAGTAAAAGTATAAAACATATGGGAATGATTAAAAACAATTTCTGGATCTATTGATAAGTCAAGGGGTATGGGTAGGGAAGCAATGCAGCTGGATGAGCTTTTGGTAAATTTTATTTCTTGCACCAGACACTAGGTATCCACAAGTATGTACTGATTTATTCTTTGCATCTGAGTAGGCCTGGAATGTTTCATTTAAAAAAGAACCAATGACAGAAGATCCCAGAGAGAGGTGGGGGCAAGCAAGGCATTAAGGGTTTGAGGATTAAACCCACCAGAATGGAGAAAACTAGAAAGTAAAAAAAAACAAATCATAGGGTTCTAAGATGGC
>NW_007730498.1:128100-137538 GCF_000696425.1 Galeopterus variegatus | reverse complement strand
GAAATAGTTTAGGTATTTGAAGCCTTGAATGAGTTAAAACAGTAATTGCTTTTCAACCTCAAGTAGTAAGAAGTAAAATGTTAAAAGACTTAAAATTGAGCCAGCTACAAACAAACAAACAGCAACAAATTTGTTTTTTAACAAATCAAGGATTTGGACTGCACCTTTACTTGTTAAAAGCTTTTAATGAAGAGAAATGCCTCAGGGCAAAGAACAAACTAAAGACCTGAGGTCCAGCAATCTTTTCAATTGGAAAAATGGTTCAGGTTAAAGAGCTTAAGGGTCAGCTTTCCCATCAAATCCAGAAAGAGTCAATGTATCCACCTGGGAGAGGTGCAGGCACAAGAATGTTAAGAAATGCAGTTGATCTAAGAACTATGTTAGGTAAAGAATTGTAGCTGTAATTACTGGCACATGGAATTAATTGGAATCAAACAGGTTTGAAACCAACAAAATATTAGGAGACTTGTATTGCTAACAAAACTGTGAAACTGGACTAAAAGCATTTGAGACAGCCAAAACCCTAAAAGAATTGGGCCCTGGGTGGAAAGTGGGCTAAGAAAGCTGCATAGTCCCTAGGACCTATTTTAAATGAGTCCAAGAAAGGATCATGGAAAAAAAAAAAAAATCCCCCTGAGGATGGAGCCAGAGCTCACAGAGAACAGGGACCAAGTCAGACTCTCCAGGAGAGCAGAGTCAGGGCCTTATCAAGGTAGGGGGCTCACAAAATATCTCCCTAGAAAAAATTCAGGGTTACTTAGGAATAGGGACTTTTCAGTTATTGGATGTGTGAGTGCCAGATAACTTGTCATTTTAGTTGACAGGTTTCCAGAACTAGGGGAGCTACCTGTAGACTTGATATGGAGACAACTGTATATCACCCAGAGAGTCCAGGCTTCGAGCTCCCTCTCATGACTGAAGATGACTTTGGGGTTGTCTCTGTTAGAGAGGAGGTGGCTGTAATTGTAATATCTGTGCCGGAGGGGGAGGGAACTGAAAATCTGTGGAAATAAAAGGGGAGACTGTGGCAGATATTACAAGTCCTTTCAGACTGCTGTTCAGTGGGCCGGAGCTAGATGACTGGTCCTATAACTGGCGGGAACTGAAAATCTGTGGAAATAAAAGGGGAGACTGTGGCAGATAATACAAGTCCTTTCAGACTGCTGTTCAGTGGGCCGGAGCTAGATGACTGGTCCTATAACTGGCTGTGTCTGTTGGGAGGCAACACATGGCTTCCACACCCCGAGCACATAAGAGCTGGTGCACCCTTCTTCATACTCTCTTCCCCGTCCACAGTGAAGCTAAAGCTTTAGGTTGACATGGAGCTGGCATAGGATTGAAGCCCTCTAGAAACCTGAGCTTACCCTGTAAAAGATATCTGTCTAAGAGGTTCCAGGACTCCCATAGACATTAAGTGAACAAGAAGAAAATTGGATGTTTAGACACTGAGATATTAGGGTTTTTGATAACATAACCTGATCACATGGACACTTTTATCCCAGACCATTCAGTGTAAATACATACATTCATACATACATACAAACATACATACATACATACATATCTGATGGATCAAAAAGTTAAGAGAAAATAAATTCCAACTTTTAAAGCAAGGAAATATAAGTAAATATTTAACTTATCTCAAGTGAAGGCTTTCTAAACATAAAGTAGTGAAAAACAACATGTGAAAATAGATCTGACTACCTGCAAATAACATTTCTGAATATCAAATAATATCATAAACTAAATGAAAATTAATGGCATAAAGGTNCTAACAAAACTGTGAAACTGGACTAAAAGCATTTGAGACAGCCAAAACCCTAAAAGAATTGAGCCCTGGGTGGAAAGTGGGCTAAGAAAGCTGCATAGTCCCTAGGACCTATTTTAAATGAGTCCAAGAAAGGATCATGGAAAGGAAAAAAAAAAAAAAAATTCCCCCTGAGGATGGAGCCAGAGCTCACAGAGAACAGGGACCAAGTCAGACTCTCCAGGAGAGCAGAGTCAGGGCCTTATCAAGGTAGGGGGCTCACAAAATATCTCCCTAGAAAAAATTCAGGGTTACTTAGGAATAGGGACTTTTCAGTTATTGGATGTGTGAGTGCCAGATAACTTGTCATTTTAGTTGACAGGTTTCCAGAACTAGGGGAGCTACCTGTAGACTTGATATGGAGACAACTGTATATCACCCAGAGAGTCCAGGCTTCGAGCTCCCTCTCATGACTGAAGATGACTTTGGGGTTGTCTCTGTTAGAGAGGAGGTGGCTGTAATTGTAATATCTGTGCCGGAGGGGGAAGGAACTGAAAATCTGTGGAAATAAAAGGGGAGACTGTGGCAGATATTACAAGTCCTTTCAGACTGCTGTTCAGTGGGCCGGAGCTAGATGACTGGTCCTATAACTGGCTGTGTCTGTTGGGAGGCAACACATGGCTTCCACACCCCGAGCACATAAGAGCTGGTGCACCCTTCTTCATACTCTCTTCCCCGTCCACAGTGAAGCTAAAGCTTTAGGTTGACATGGAGCTGGCATAGGATTGAAGCCCTCTAGAAACCTGAGCTTACCCTGTAAAAGATATCTGTCTAAGAGGTTCCAGGACTCCCATAGACATTAAGTGAACAAGAAGAAAATTGGATGTTTAGACACTGAGATATTAGGGTTTTTGATAACATAACCTGATCACATGGACACTTTTATCCCAGACCATTCAGTGTAAATACATACATTCATACATACATACATACATACATACATACATACATATCTGATGGATCAAAAAGTTAAGAGAAAATAAATTCCAACTTTTAAAGCAAGGAAATATAAGTAAATATTTAACTTATCTCAAGTGAAGGCTTTCTAAACATAAAGTAGTGAAAAACAACATGTGAAAATAGATCTGACTACCTGCAAATAACATTTCTGAATATCAAATAATATCATAAACTAAATGAAAATTAATGGCATAAAGGTCAATGTTCTAATATATAAAAAGCTCTTAAAATAAGTAGCTTGAAATACAGCACCTCACAAAAACACACAAAAAGGACGAAAAATATGAACTTACAACTTTTACAATTCATGAAAGCTGAAATACAGACAGCAACCTTCAGAGCCATCAGCCCTTGAACCACTGATGAGGGGCACTGTGAGTTCCTGCTCAACTAATCATAGAAAATTCCCAGAAATGATCATACAGTACAAATAATAACCCTGAAAATATTTGACATAACATAGTGTATGCATATATACATATTTATGAGAACTGTGCAAATGAAAGATTTTAGATTTTAATTTTTTAATATTTTTCTGAATGTTCAGCTTTCTTCAATAAGAACTTATCATTTAAAAAAACATAAAAATACTATATATATATTTGGATGAGGCAAGAGGAATACCGTTGAATCTTCTAGTTACAAACCACAGGATCCTAAAAATAACAATGAACATCCTGTTTAGGAAGTTGTTGGTTGAATGGCATGATCTGTAAAAGGATCTGACCTCCTGGGAGAGTGACTCATAAATAATTATTACTTTTTATGTTACAGATGTTTTTGAAGAAGAGCTAGTCTTTATTTAAAAAGCATTATGCCCCTATGAGATTTTCCCATACCTAAGATTAATATCATATTTGAGGAGGCCTGAGTATTTTTCTACTTGTAATCACACATGAAGAATTATTTTGTGTAGTGCCACAGGTTAAATGCATATCATGAAATTCACTTTCCTCCCTACTGCCATTTCTGTCACTTAATTCAATGAAAGCCCACAAAAATACAGTATGACTCAGAATATTGGAGCTGTGGCTAAGCAAGAAAAGTTCATTCAGAATTGATTTTCTTTCAGGAATCCTTGCTATTCTTCATTCCAATTGTTCACCTCTACTGTAGGGCTGGGTAAACACTTAAGGAAGTTGCCATGCGCTGCAGCCTGCCGGAGACATGAAGGAATGTAGAGCAGGATAATCACAACATCATCAACCCAATTCTCCAAGGTAGCTGGCCAATAATGCTGTTCTAATTGAATAACTCATCCACAGCTATTTCCCTAGGGAGAGCCGAAGGCTCAGCCTCAGCGAAGAGGCAGATGGTGCCGCATATACAATGAAACCTGTAATTTTCTCTTGCCATTGGACATGTTAACAGTGGGCTGTTTCTGCTTATTCTTTAATATTTTATTTTAATAGTCCCTTCCCAGATTATAATGTACCATGAAGCAGCCAAAGACGGATTCAGTGATACATATCATATTTAATTTATCATACCTCTAGCTCACCGAACAACTCACTTGGTAAGCAGCAGCAGTATATGTCAGAGTCAGGTGCAGACTGAAATGAAAGCGACAGAAAAAGACCCAATTAAAACAAAAGGGGAGATGAGTCTTCAGGGTGGCATGGCATTAACTAACAGCAAAGTATGGAATATCAACTGCATTCTAATTCTGATTTTTTTTAAACGGTAATTTGCAGTGACATATGCAACACCCACTGTATTTGGGAAGACAATGGGAAGGTTCTGTTTTCTGCTGCAAGACTGATTCAACCACTGGGAGCCTGAAGGGGATGAAGGGCTATCGGACTGCTTGATTTTCATCATCTAGTGGCAGCCAAAGTTAGAAGAGAGGGATGTGCAGGCTTAAAGGGCAAGCAGCGACAGCCCATCAGCAGTCTAACAACTCGACAGATGACAGGCCCAGAGGCAAAACCAGGGCCGTCAGCCCATCAGCCTGCTCAGGCTGCCAAAGAGCAGCTGCAGCGTTGGAAGAAGATTGTCCAGACTTCAACGTTTGGGCCTTGCTGGGGCCAAAGAGTCTTTGTGCCCTCTGTACAGAGAGCCCTTCCTAGAAAAAGAGTGAAAAGGAATCAAGGCAGACTAGACACAGAGCAAGGAGACCGCTCTGTCATTCTCATGAGATACTATGTTGTAAGCATAGGCAGAAACTATGTTGTAAAGAATGTTCCATTCTGCAATGCTATGTCTCTGTGGTTTGCCTCTAAGGAGGAAAGATTTCCTACTTGTGGTGAATAAGTGGACCATTGCTGATGTTTATCAGAAATGCCAAGGCACAGGAAGAAAGCGCTCGAGGTCACAGGACAGCAAAGGTCTGCCAGTGGTAATTGAAAACAGTTGATGAGACTGGGTTGATTTTACTTTGGAAAGGTAAATCAGTGCTGCAGCACTCTGACATGGAGAATTCATGAAGCCTCTGGTTTGTATCAGACAACGAATGTGCCTTTCAGAAAGAAATGACACAACAATTAATGTGTCAAGTGATAATGTGCCACTTGGAGAAAGATAATTGTACCCAGCGTTAGATAGTTATTAGGTCAGAACGAATGCTCATCCTTTCAAAGGCAGCAGCATCTATTCATTCTGGCATCCTACTGTAAGTACAGTATTGTGTTCATAATCACACAGGCTGAAGCCAGGAACACTGGGTCTTATCTGATTTTTCTCCATTTGGAATAATACTCTGATGATTCCCTAAACATAAGCTCGGTCATGTGAAACACAAATGAGTATGATGAAAGACAGATTGTTACAGATGGAGGAGAGGCTTCTTTGCTTTTTGCATAAAATAAAGCCTGAGAATGTCCCTAAGAAGGTTTGAGCATATGTAACAAAACCTATCAGGCCTGAGTTTGCTCATGTGTAAAGGATAGTCTTTCCTTTTGATGATTTAATGTGTGAGGATATCAATCAAGTCACATCATGGCCTCAGAAGTCCTTATTCAATTTCTGGTGCCATAACTTTCTCAATGTGGGATTTGGACAAGTCATTTGACCTCACTGAGATTTTGCTTCCTTATTTGAAAAATAGAAATAGAAGAACCTGCTATATGTTACCTCCCAGATCTGTTAAGGAGGTCAAAGAAGAAAGGATATGAAAAGATGTTTTGTAATATAAAAGATCGTATAAATATAAGACATTATTTTGTTAATGTCCCAGATCAATTAATAATTAGTGATCAAATGTGTTATCTTTTGAGCAGATACAGTTTTACTTTAAGAAAAACTGTGAATGGCTTACATCCTTAAAAATCGAAACGAATAGGGAGCTTTCCAGACCACTTTCCCAAGACTGAAGTAAATCCTTCAGCCAACTAAGAATGAGGAACTGAAATGCATGATTATTGTATGTACATTTGCTTTTGTTTCATTTATTCAAGCATGATTGTGGTGAGATATAAAATATTTAATCATTTTTAGAGGGAGGGAAACACTGTTTGGGGTTATTTCATTTGCATAGTCCATTGAACTGGTTATTGTCAAAAGGTCTTTAAAATGAAAAGAATTTGATTACATGCTATATAAAACATTCAAAGTGTTCAGTAGTTCTTCATGGACAATAATAATTTCTACACTGTCCTTCTGTGAGGATGCATTTCCAAGTGACATATTGACTATATGGGATACAAATGGTAAAAAAAAATTTACGTAAAAAAAAAAAAAAAAAAAAAATGAAAAGAATTTGATTACATGCTATATAAAACATTCAAAGTGTTCAATAGTTCTTCATGGACAATAATAATTTCTACATTGTCCTTCTGTGAGGATGCATTTCCAAGTGACATATTGACTATATGGGATACAAATGGTAAAAAAAAATTTACAGTGTGGTTCTTGATCTTGAGTAGCTTATCACATACATTTGTACCTGTAAAGAGATCTTGTTAGGGGAAATCAAACTAATATATAACAAACAGATAGAGTTAAGTACAATAGTCCCCATTTATCCACGGTTTCTCTTTCGGCAGTTTCTCTTTCCATGGTTTCATTTACTTGCAGTCGACTGAAGTCCAAAAAATAGGTGAGTACAGTGCAATAAGATATTCTGAGAGAGAGAGAGACCACATTCACATAACTTTTATTACAGTAAATTGTTATAATTGTTCTATTTTATTATTGTTGTTAATATCTTGCTGTGCCTAATTTATAAATTAAATATCATTATGGGTATGTACATTTAGGAAAAAACATGGTATATACAGGGTTCAGTGCTACCCATGGTTTCAGGCATCTGCTGGGGGTCTTTGAACATATCCCATGAGGATAAAGGGCCTACTATGGTACTGAGACATAGGAGCAATGGTGAATTAATCTGTTGAAGATAAACACTTTACTAATTCAGATTAGAAAATAGGTATGTCTGTTCTAACATTATGTAAGTGCTCCAGAAAAGCCCTTGTGTTATGTAAAAGAATCCATCTCTTGTTTCTATGACATCATCCCCTAGCCCCTGAAGTTTTCAAATTTCCACCTACCTTTGGGGAGGACCTTATAACACTCTGATCTCTCATCTCACCTCCAACAGTTTTTATTTCCTCCACTGTACCTCCATACCTGCTCATGGGCCCACTGTCATATTATCACAAGTGAGTGATTCTTAACCTGGCTTAATAGCAATTCCAAGGCCCTGCCCCAGACAATTAATTCAGAATCTCTAGCAATTCTAATGCACAGCTAATCTCTGAAGTCTTGGTTGTAAGCATCCTGCTCACTAGCCACTACTTCCTACCCATCCTCATTCAAACAACCCCACCCTATTTCAATTATTTTTTAACCTCATAGTGACTGCTAATCCACTGACACTTTTTCTCAATTCATCTCTCTCCTCTTATCCTCACCTTTTATGTACTACACTATAGTTCAGCACTGTATAGCCACTTTCATTCAAGGTTCATAATATCCTGTTATTCTCTCTATTCATCATCCCTGCCTGGCAAAATTCCATCCTTGGTTGAATGAACTGTTCACCTAGTTCATGTTGGCATCCAAGCAGCAGAACATTGCTAAGGAAAATCACACAACTGTGTGGACTGGTCTTGTTTCAATTCAATATCAAAAGTTCATATGGACACTTGACATTGCCAGATAATCCTTCTACACTTCCTTAGTTATTTTACTTTCCTGATTCTTCTAGATGATTATTATATATCACCTATATAGCAGGTTGAATTGTGTCCCCCAAAAAGATATGTCTGAGTCCTAACACCCATACCTGTGAATGTGACCTGTTTTGGAAATAGGGTCTTTTTGTGGATGTAATTAAGTTCAGGATCTCAAGATAAGATAATGTTGGATTTAGGGTGGGCCCTATATCCAATGATGGGTGTCTTAATAAGAGATAGGAGAGGGAAATTTGAAAAACAGAGGCCCAGGGGAAAATGCCATGTGAAGATGGAGGGAGATTACAGTTATGCTGCCACAAACCAAGGAATGCCAGGAGCCTCCAAAGACTGAAGAGGAAGGAAGGATTCTTCCCCAGAATCTTCGGTGGAAGTGCCCTGTCAGCACCTTGATTTTGGACTTCTGGCTTCCAGAATTGAGAGGATAAATTTCTGTTGTTAATAGCCTCCCAGTTGTGATAATGTGTTATGGCAGGAGGAAACTAACACAACCTTTCATCTCAACTCCAGTCCCTCCCCTTCCTCCCATACCCTTCCAATCCCCTGTGGATGACCTCATCTTGTATTTTATTAATAAAATAGATGCAATCAGATGAAAAAAACCTCATCTTCCCATCAAGCCCATAAACCTACATACATCCGTCGCACACAGTCTGCCTTCTCTTCTCTTGGGGTCCCTCTTCCTATCAGAGGCCATTTGTCCACTGTTCTTTCTTGCTCAAATATTTGCTCAATATCCCCCTTTCTGTCCTGTGCTATAACCAGTGTCTAGTAGATCATTTCCATAAGCTTATAAACAAGCCTCAATATTGTCCATCTTTAAAGCGTGTGTGTGTGTGTGTGTGTGTGTGTACATACGTGTGATTTTTCCTTAACCTCATACCCCTCTCCAAATACTGTTGTTGTTTTTTTTTTCGTGGCTCCTCCTGGCACACTCCTCAAAAGAGCACTCAATATTCAGTTTCTACTTTCTCATTTCTTTCTACCCCAATTTACTTTAATCAAGTTTTTCTTTGCACCACTCCACTGAAATACCACCTATCAAGGACTCTAATGTCTTATATTTTGCTCAACCCATAGCTAATTCTCAGTTTTTATTTATTTATTTTTTCTTCTTAATTTTATTTTGCCAATATACAATGTGGGTGATTATTGTGGCCCATTACCGAAACCTCCCTCCCACCTCCCTCTCCCCCTCCCTCCCAACAATGTCCTTTCAGTTTGCTTGTCATGTCAACTTCAAGGAATTGTAGTTGTTATGTCTTCTTCCCCCCTCCCTGGTTTGTGCGTGTGTGTGTGTGTGAATTTCTTCATTTATTTTTGGCTCCCTCCAATAAGTGAGAACATGTGGTATTTCTTTCTGTGCCTGACTTGTTTCACTTAATATAATTCTCTCAAGGTCCATCCATATTGTTGCAAATGGCAGTATTTCATTCGTTTTTATAGCTGAGTAGTATTCCATTTGTAGATATACCACATTTTCCGTATCCACTCATCCAATGATGGACATTTCGGATGGTTCCAACTCTTGGCTAT
>NW_007730498.1:126303-127100 GCF_000696425.1 Galeopterus variegatus | reverse complement strand
TCTTTCTGTGCCTGAGTTGTTTCACTTAATATAATTCTTTCAAGGTCCATCTATGTTGTTGCAAATGGCAGTATTTCATTCGTTTTTATAGCTGAGTAGTATTCCATTTGTAGATATACCACATTTTCCGTATCCACTCATCCAATGATGGACATTTCGGATGGTTCCAACTCTTGGCTATTGTAAAGAGTGCTGCAATGAAAATTGGGGAACAGGTATACCTTCAACTTGATGATTTCCATTGCTCTGGATATATTCCCAGCAGTGGGATAGCTGGGTCATATGGCAAATCTATCTGCATTTGTTTGAGGAACCTCCATACCATTTTCCATAGAGGCTGCACCATTTTGNGCCTGTGGTTTTCTTTTTTGGTTATATCTTTACCTGGTTTTGGTATCAGGATGATGTTTGCTTCATAGAAATAGTTCGGGAGATTTGCATGTGCTTCGATCTTTTGGAATAGTTTGTAAAGAATCAGTGTCAATTCCTCTTTGAATGTTTGATAAAATTCTGCTGTGAATCCATGTGGGCCTGGGCTTTTCTTTGTTGGGAGCTTTCTGATAACAGCTTCAATCTCCTTTATTGTTATTGTTCTGTTCAGATTTTCTACATCTTCATGGCTCAGTTTTGGGAGCTTATGTGTATCCAGAAATTTATCCATTTCCTCCAGACTTTCAAACTTGTTGGCGTATAGTAGTTTATAGTAGTCTTGAATGATTCCTTGTATTTCAGATGGATCAGTTGTAATATCACCTTTTTCATTTCTAATTTTTTTTATTTGAATCTTCTCTCTTCTT
>NW_007730498.1:100971-124768 GCF_000696425.1 Galeopterus variegatus | reverse complement strand
GGATCAATACTTTTATCATTTTGTCGTGGCCCTCATCATCTCTTTTTATGGTTTTTAGTTTAAAGTCTATTTTATCAAATATAAGAATATCTACTCCAGCTCATTTTTCTTTTCTGTTTGCATGGTAAATCTTTTTCCATCCTTTCACTCTTAGTCTATGTGAGTCTTTATGGGTGAGGTGGGTTTCTTGAAGGCAACATATAGTTGGGTCCTCCTTTTTAATCCAGTCAGCCAGTCTGTGTCTTTTGACTGGGGAATTTAAGCCTTTTACATTAAGAGTTGTTATTGAATAGTGTTGATTTATTCCTAGCATTTTGTTGATTGTTGTTTGGTTGTGTTAGGTGTCTTTTGTTCCTTGCTTTCTGATTTACTGTTTGTTTTCTGGGTTTGTTGATTCCTTAGGTTGTAGATAGCCTTTTTGTTTGTTTGTTTTCTCTTCATGAATGCCTTTTTTATTATACTAGTGGGTTTAGATTTTTCTTGGGTTTTTAAGGCAGTGGTAGTTATCTTTCGGGAATCAAACCCAGTACTCCCTTAAGAATTTCTTGTAAGGGTGGTCGTGTGGTGGTGAACTCCCTCAGTTTTTGTTTGTCTGAGAAATATACTATTTGCCCTTCATTTCGGAAGGATAGCCTTGCAGAGTAGAGGGAGGGGGTTTCACAGTCCACAGGTTTGACACTATTGACTGACTAAGATGTTGCTGTGGTTGCCAATTTGGTGTGGATACCTCAGTGACTCCCTGATCCCTGCGCTCTGGCCCAGGCTGCTGTTATGAGCAGAGACACCACAGAGCGTGTGGTCTCTGCAGAGCTTCCCCTTCCCCTGCAGGATGTCTCCCTGCTCTGTGCGTGCTAGGCCAGGCTTGGGATGGAGCCGGGTGGTGGCAGTGAAGCCTACCTGCTGCTGGATCATGTGGCAGCAGCCCCCCCACAGGGTGTGTTGACTCTACAGAGCTTCTATCTCCCTTGCTGGATGACTGTGTGCCCTGTACACATTGGGCCGGGCTGCTAGATTGTGGAACACCACTCTGTGGGGTTCCCGCCTCCCCTGCCGGATGTCTCCCCACTCTGTGTGTACTGGGCTGGGCTGGGAATGAAGCCGGGTGGCAGCGGTGATGCCTACCTGTTGGATCACACAGTGGCAGCCCTGCAGGGTGTGTGGACTCCCCGGAGCTTCTGTCTCTCCCGCTGGACGTCTCCCTGTCTCGGCCGCGGGTAGATTCACTTCCTGCTCCAGGGATGGGCGGGTGGGGGTGGGGGATCAGAAGCCACAGTCACCGCTGCAGCCTGGGGTGACACGTGCCGGCTCAGGCCTCCATGTTTCCATGGCTGGCTGCGATGTGGGCCGCGGTGCATCAGAGGGTCGCGCGTGTGGGTTGGGGGAAGATTCCTCGTTCTTGGCAGGGTAAGGACTCCCTTTCGAAGTGTTCCTTTGCTCCGATTCTGCTACAGCTGCATCTGGCGTGGGCCTCAGGCTGCTTCTAGTTGTGGCGGAAAAGCAGCAGGCTGCTCTCCTCTTCCGCCATCTTGACCTCCACTGTAGTGTTGAGCAAAGGGAAGACTCTGGTTTCAGGGCAGAAAATGAATGTCACAGAGAAATCCTGTGGCTCCCAGGGCTCCCCTGTGGGCCAAGCCTGAGCAGAGAATAGAGAAAGAGAATAGACGGCCGCTCCTCTCCACAAGTCTCTTGTGGGTCGCCGGGCGGGCGGTGCGCGTCCGGCCCCATACGCACTACCTATAGCTGCCCCATGAGCCAGTCTGCAGCCCCCACGGGCTCTGGATGCCATGGCCGCGCTGGCTCCGGCCGGAGGGTGCTCGGCGATCATGGTCTGGTGTGGTGGCGCCCGGCCGGAGGGCAGCGGGGCGGGTCGGTGCGACCGTGCTACAGCCTGTTCGAGTGGACACGATTCTTAACAAAATAGGTAGAAGAGCTTCTTGGAAAGTTTTTCACATGAAAGGCAGACTGGCAACCACCATTAATTCAGGCAAGAATACGAATGGATGCTAAAACTGGTTTTTAGATTTAGGAATTCCTTTTAGCTGGATTGAAGAGCAAGAGCTGAGAAATGCGCTCTCCAGTGGCAGCAGAATGAGGGGTCTCTAGCACCCTTTATACCACCAAACAAAGCCCTGTCAGTTCGGCCGAAGGAAAATTTGACTCGCGACTCAACAAAGTAAGACCCCGGTTTGATAGCTTGCAGTAAGTCCCACTCGGCGACAATTAAACACCCTGCAAGCCAAAATGCGTAGTCTAATCAGATCCTCTCCAGCCTTAAGGGCCGGGCTTCGACCACGTGGGAGGCTGTGGCCAGCCTAATTCTCAGTTTTTATTTCACTCAAACTTGCAGTAGTTGAGAAGTTTACCTCTCCCTCTCATCTACCACTTCCTCCTTCAGGCAACTATAAATCTTTCCCATTATTATTGCCATGACAGGGTGAAATAATTGGGGAATGACATTTGCAAGCAGCAACTAATTCTCAGTCTTGTCTTTGTGCTTTTGGGTGTGTCTTTTTAGAGATTGATAGAGGGTTTGGGGTTGATTATTTGGTTTTACTTTTATCACAGTCTTGTACGTGGGCTAAATGTTCTAGGAGGACATTCAGAGAAGGCCTGAAAAACCAATATCTATGGCCAAATTAATTTAAGCAAAAACAGAATCTTTATTCACAGAAGTTCACTAAGGCATAAATACAAATTAAGATTGCCAAATACTGTGTGGAAGCACATTCTAATTTTTTTTTACATGTGTTGTACTTGTTTGTTTTTCTGTCTTAGTGGCAGATAAAGAATGTAGATAGATGCTGAGCTTAGTTCCCAGAGTGAGATCCTAAGTTGGAAAGACATAGGTTAGCTTATGGAGTGGGGCTGGGCTACATATGATTTTGTGATGCCAGATGTGGGAATTGGGAGAAAATCTTGTCTAACATGAATGTTTCTAAGTATTGTACATATATGACAAATGAAGACTAGTGGGAATCCAGATTAGGAATCAAAGAAGGCAGGACTAGAAGTGAGGCATGATTCTGTGACATTGCTCATGAATATGCATTCTCCCTAAGGATAATTGGTTTAGGCTAAAGCAAATGATGAAGGAGAGAGAAAGAAAGAGAGAGAGAAGGAACATAGCAGCCACCAACCAATAAGGACAGGAAAATTGGTGTTTAAATATCCCTGCTCCTTTACCTCTCTGGAGGGATCACTGTTCGCTTCCCATACACTCCCCATGGGATTAATGGGAGTTCCCCAGACATCATTGTGGCAGCTGACTTAATCATGCACTCTTTATGTCCTTTCCCCACTCCACTGCTCATGTCCTTCTACTTCCCAAATAACTACTTGCACTCAAAGTCTTGCCTCAGGATCTGTTCATGGAGAAATGAAAACCAAAACACCACTTAAACTGTTGGATGTTTTGATCCCAGGAAAGTTGCGTACATGTTATGGGTTGAATTGTGTCCCTCCAAAATTCAAATGGTGACATCTTAATCCCCGGTACCTCAGAATGTGACCTTATTTGAACATAGGGTCATTTACAAATGTAATTAGTTAAGATTAAAGTGAACCCCTAATCCAACATGACTGGAATTCTTATAAAAGAGGAAATAGTTGAACACAGAGACAGGCATGCACACAGGGAGAATGCCATGTGAACATACAGGCAGAGACAGGAGTTGCTATTGACAGAATTGTGTCCTCCCAAAATTCACATGTTGAACCCCTAACTCCCAATGACTATATTTGGAGGTAGGGCCTATAAAGAGGTAATTAAGATTAAATGAGGTCATTAGAGTAGGGCCCTGACCCAATAGAATTAGTATCCTTATAAAAAGAGACACCAGAGAGCACACTTTCTCTCTTTCCTCTCTGTCTCTGTCTCTCCCCACCATGTGGACACAACTAGAAGGCAGTTCTCTACAAACCAGTAAGAGAGCCCTAACCAGAAATTGAATCAGCCTTGATCTTGGATTTCCCATCTCCAGAACTTTAAGAAGTAAATTTCTGTTGTTTAAGCCACCCAGTTTGTGGTGCTTTGCAGCCATAGCAAATTAATACAACACATAACTGGAAAGTGGTGGCAGGGGACTCAACCTAAGGCACTCTCTGTGGTCCACAGCCTGACGGAGCTGGGCCTCTATTTTAGTGTGTGTCCACAAGGAAGCCAAAAACTGACACAAACCTTGGGCTTATTCCTGAGAGCAGGACATATGTCACAGCCCAGACTTTGGCTGTTGTTTTCTTATAAAATTATTAGATATGGGGCTTCCATCTTATTGCTCATTTTTCCCTCTCATTACTTCCTTAGCAATATTGTATATAGAAATAATAGTACTGGGTTATTATAGAAAATTTCTATAAGTAAATCTTATACTTTCTTTAAAAAAGCATATTAGATATGGGGCTTCCATCTTATTGCTCATTTTTCCCTCTCATTACTCCCTTAGCAATATTGTATATAGAAATAACAGTACTGGGTTATTATAGAAAATTTCTATAAGTAAATCTTATACTTTCTTTAAAAAAGCATATAAATAACTTTGATGCTCACAATGAGTCTCTTATCCTCCATCCTAAGGAGAGATAATCAAAAACTAAACTTTTAAAGAAAATCACTATACATAGAAAAATGAAATGTTAGTTAAAACTTAATGAAAATAAATGAATATATAATGAAATAAATAATCTATGTCCCGGGTGAAAAGAGCCTTGGAATTGGAACCAGAACACTTGGATTCTAAGACTGACTTTGCCACTAGTAAGGTAAAATTCAAAAGCCAATCTCTCTTTATCAAGAGCCCCATTTCTTCATCTATATGATGATGGAATTAAACTTGGTTACTTCTGTAAAATTGTGTAGGCTTTTACAGTTCCAGTATTCCTGTGATTTCTGTGATTCATCCTCACCTCTGCCAGCCTCTGCTCCTGGCAGGGTTGGGGGCCATGAAACTGATGGAGCCATAAAGTGGAACCAGGTGGGATGGAAGTCCCTGGCTCTCTTGCATAATCCGAGTGTCAGGGCCAACCAACATAAGTGCATTTGCCAGCAATGACCTTGTGGAGAATTTGAAAATGCTGAACATTTATGCCCATAGATTTTTCTCATTATTATTTTCAGCTTCACTGAACATTTTGTCTCATTTTGTTTTGAAAATTGTTTTGGAACAGTTTCTGTGACTAGAAACTTTGACAGTACTGGAAATCATGGTAATGTTCTTCCCAACTCCGTGATTTATCATGGAGTTAGCCTCTTTCCAGAGCATTTACCTATTGCAGATATGCGAGCTCTGCTATTCTTATTCCAAAATCAGTTTTCCTCCCCTTAGACGTAATGACCCAAAGAACTGATTGGGATTTGAATATTCTTTCTTCTAAGGTTCTTAGCTCTACTGTCACTAAAATAATAAGTTATAAAATAAAATTCTATGTTTAATATGATCCTATAAAAGAGCATAGTGTTCCATCATTGCAAACTGTGTCAATGCTAGAATTCAGAGGAAGCAGAAGATCAAACCCAATTTAGGCTATTATGAAGACTTCATAAATGAGGTGAAGCTTGGTTTGGACCTTAAATGAGTTTTCTGTTCAAAGGCAGTAATGGAGGAAGGCATTATTGGAGAAGAACCAGTGTGAACAAAAGGAAAATGATATGGCCATATTTAGTGACAAATCCAGTTTCCAGTTTGGGCCAGATTAAAAAGGACCGTAAAGTAATTGTTCAATGGGTTTTCTTTTGGGGTGATGAAAATGTTTTGGGACTAGATAGAGATGCTGTTTACACATCATTGTGAATCTACTAAATACCACTAAATCACTCATTTTAAACTGATTGATTTTATGTGTATAACTCTTACCTCAATTTAAAAAAAAAAAAAAGAAAAGAAAAAGAAGGACCTTAAATGATAGGTCCTGTATGAGTTTCTGCTTCATCTGACAAGCAATGTGGGGTCTTTGAAGTCCATGGAAGCTGAGAAACCACATGGTCAAAAAACAACATGGTGACAATTTGGGGGATGAATTCAATGAGGATATATATAAGGTGGGGAGACCAGCTACATTGTTATTAAAGTAGTTCACTTTGTAGCTTAAAACCCAGAGTTATCTTTTCTTTGAGTATGCTTTTGTGGAAATTTCTAAACATACACAGGAGAGAAACCAGTTTAATGGACTGCCTGTACAAATCACCCACCTTCGGTAATTTTTAACATTTGCCGATTGCCTTTTTCACCCTCCTAAACCCCACCCGCAACTCACCTCCACACACATTTCGTTTCATTTTGTTTCCTGGAATGTTCTAAGGCAAACTTTGGACATCATATCCTTTCACTAGAAACAAACAATCCAACTTCAAAATACATCTTCAATTTACAAGGACATTTTTCCTTTTTCTTTCTACTAAACAGGATACCTAACAAAAATAAGGGTAAATTCTTAATACTATCCAATGTTTTACTGATTGTATCAAAGATAAGTCTGAACAATTGGGTTGTTCTAATTTGATCTAAACAAAAACAATATATTACATTCAGTTACTATGTTTCTTAAATGTCTTTTATCCTACAATAGCACTCTGATTTTTTTTTTTTTTTTTTTGTATGCCATTGATTTGTTGGACAAAATGTGTCATTTGTCTTGCTGAATACTGCATATTCTGAGTTGGGCTGCTTGCTGCCAAATGATTTCATCTTGGGCCAATGGAAACCACTTCAAGTTGGATCCTGTTTCCTATTGATATAAAGCTAGTATTGACAGACAATAAACAAAGCGTTGGGGTGCTCATTGTTACCGGTTGTCATTGCTTCTAGGCATTTTTAGAAGACATAGCTAAATATACATATACTTGGGAGAAAAAGAATCATGAGTTTATAGTGATATTTACAATCAAACTCATTTCTTTGGTCAAATGTTTGTATTTATTACTGCTTACGCTGAATTAGTTTTTTTTTTTTTTGTCTTTTGTCTTTTTTCCGTGTCCGGCAACGGATCGCAACCCTCAGTGTTGCCCCCGTACCGGACCGGGGACCGGCAACGGGATTGCAACCCTCAGTGTTGCTCCCGCGCCTCGCTCAGCCAGTGAGCGGGAACCGGTCTGTATGTGGGATCCGAACCCTCGGGCGGGAGCGCCGCCGCACCTCCCAAGCGGCGACCGGGCCGGCCCCTGAATTAGTTTTTAATTTAATTAATGAAACTACTTATTTGTAAAGTAATTTGGAAATAACTGTAATATTCCTACAAACAATAAAAACTACTGAAAGTAGCTTAACTTTTCACTGCCAGAAGCCATCTTTGATACTGCTTTTTTCACCATCTCTTAAATCGGTGGTGTGCCAATTTCTTTTGACTTTATTTGCAAATGCTTGTCAAAACTGTCTCTACATTTCCATACCTACTGCCATTGTCCTGATTCAGTTTATTAATTCTTCTGAACCACATTATTACAATAGTGTCATCATCTGTCTCTATCCATTTGTCTGGCTAGGCTAAGGCCTGGAATCCTGCTCACAGCACCAGTTGTCTAGCTACATGACCACGCCAGTTGTCAGGTTCTTTTACCTGCTGGTAATCCTGCCGACTGGGCCGATTGTTGAGCTAGGGCTGGGTCTGGAGCTCACAGACCCCTCAAGCCCATTCACAGACTGGGTCACAAACCCTTCATATGCCAGGCTGGGTCACTAGACCCCACACACACCAGGCTGGGTCACCAGACCCCTTCATGCAGGTCTATGAGCTAGGTAACCAGCCAAAAGGCCCCTGGAGCCATAGGTTGGAAAGCATGGCAGCATGACACCCACCAAACTGCTTCACTAAAACTCTCTACACTCTCTCTCTCTCTCTATCTCTCTCTCTCTACATCTCTCTCTGTCTGAAGAACACAAGAATAGCAACAAAACTAAAAAGATACATCGGTGAGCATGTGCACTAGCTACACACACACACACACACACACACAATTTGCTTACAAAGGATGCTGAACCACACCCAACTGGACCCGAGGAGAGGGCCCTGACCAAACCATTCCATTTTCCCAACACCATCCAACCTGCCCTTCCAAGACACTCTCTACATTTCCATCAAAAGAGTATTTCTAAAACACAGATTTGATTAAAACAAACAAACAAAACCAAATCAAACTTCAATGGCTGCTCATTATCTGCATAATAGAATCCAGACTCCTTTCCCTGCAGGTTAAGGTCGTCCTCTACAGGATGACACAAAATCATGAGCCCTCAGTTTCCAGCTTTCAGACCTCTTGCGAGGAGTTCTGCCCCTGTGGATACAGAGCTCAGCACTCCTGTGTATCCACTATAGAATGTCCTATATATGGGAGAGACAGTAAAAGGGAATGATATCATAAGGAAAAAAAAAATACATCATTAGATGTCTCTATTTTTATCCTTAAGTCTTTCTGTGGCTTCTCTTCAACCATTTTTTTTTCTCCTTTGACCCACTTTCCAAACATACCTAATCTCACTGTTTCCTCTGAATCATATTCTTAGACTTTTCTAAAAATGGAAACTTTACATTTTTTCTGTTCTCTATACAGAACAATTAATTCTCTTCCAGCTCACACTTTAACACACCTACAGAACTATCGGTAAATGTAGTAAAACAATAGTATCTCCTGATAACAGGGTTTATCCTTACAGGTTAGCAGCTGTATTTTATAACTTAAATATATCTTTTTGCTTTTCACCCTTCAGTGGCTTATCTGTATTTTATACAAGTAGTTGCTCAGGTATCAAATTGTCTTTTTTATTTTTTTAAGCACAAGTTTTATCCCAAACTCCCTTGCCTATGTTTTATTCCAAGACAACCCTACACTCCAGTGAGACAAAACTCATTTACTTCTATCTTTTTACTCCTATGATATTAAAACTTCTTTAACTGGACTACATTTTCCCATCATTTTTACCAAGTGAAATCCCAGTCATCATTTAAAATTCTGCTTATATGTCATCTTCTGCATAATTTTTTTTTCCTGTTTTGATTTCAATCTGGCATTCTCTTAGAATTCCAGGGAAGTTTGCCTATGCCCCGCTTCAGTTATTTATGTTACTATGCCTGGAATTGTATTTGTTCACATATGTCTCCATTATTAGGATACATTTTGCCTGAGGGGAGACCTTATTTTATTCACATTAAGGTTATCCAGCAACTTAATAAATACATGTTAGAACAAATCATGCAACTTGCTAGTTAAATAACCCTGATTGAAATAACCCAATATCATCTGTATTCTCATTATGTCTTCTGAAAATCAATAATGGCCCATAGTAAAGACTAATGTAAAAGATAGGACAGTGAACTTTATTGAGAACCTAATGAATTTTATAGATATTCTTTCAAGAAAAACAGTATGTTACCCAACTTTTGCACTCAATTACATGGTCACATTCATTTCCCTTTGCTGTCTCAGTGGAACTGGGCAACTACCATTCCTCGTATTATTTCAAGTTCCATGTCTGGGCTACTTAACTCTTCCGCATGTTCTTATTCATTTGTTTATTTGTTTGAAATTACTGTGACTAGTGATAGTTTCTAAAAATAATTCCATTACAAAAGAAGAGTTTAATGTGTCAGAAAAATGTATTCTACCCAACAAACTACAGATTTGCATTATGGAACTGAATTTTATTGAATCCTCACTGAAATGTGTGTGTGTGTACATGTATGTGGCAGAGGGGGATGCATTGCTAGGTATTATCATTCAAATCAGGTACTCAGAGACAGATTAAAAAAAAAAAATAAAAAAACAGAACCACTTGGTACCTGAGGAGGTGTGGGTTGTATACAGATGTGCAAAAAAATTCACCGCATAAAAATAAACTGTTAATAAATGTAATTATTCCACTGCTTCCCCTTGTAAGTCCTTTCCTTTGGGAACTATGAAAAAGCCAGATGTTGATCTGAGAAATGTCCCAGAATTATTCTTTTGAAAAATATTAGCACTCCACTACAAAAGGTCTTGCCTGGAATTATACTGAAACTCAGCTCCTGGTGACTCTAAATGTTTAGAAGGAGAAACATATTGGAGCAAAACTTGTGATTTGAGGATGATCATTTTACAATGGATTAGGAGTAATGTGAGCTTCGGAATTGTCTTTATAATCTCATTTCCAATGGCACAGGTAGACCCCTTCCTGTGACTGGTGGTATAAGTGCCTTTTGGAACCTCCTCCTCACTAGTTAAACATAAGAGAGGTGGTGTCTGCATAGTCCCCGGTGTAAGGGGCTGTCCAGCCACACTGCCTTTTCTGGGGCAGCTGGTGTGCTTAGTAGTGAATGCTACTGTTGCTGCATAACTCAGATCCCACGCAAACGGGGACACCATTTTCTCTGTCTGCTGGCTACTAGTGGAATTTGGGAAGTTGATTTGAATTGAAAAGTGGAGGAAAGCAGATCAATTTGTCCTTTGTTATTAAGTGTAGAAGAGTCCCTCTGTGAGCACAGCCCTATGGTGTTGAAGGTGGAGCGGGGGTAATGCTGAAACACACCTGTCGTTTTATAGAAGCTTGGCACAGTGTATTTTCCATGGCAATTAGGGCATCTGGTTTAGTACCCTCACACAGTAAGAACTTACAAGTGTTTTTGTGGATTAGACTATTTTGAATTTTGAAGGAAAACTGTGGGCTTACAAAATGGAATAAAATGGTAACATCAAGCTTCAGTGCCAGTGGAGCTTTTGGAGTGGAACTTTTTAAGTAATATGGCATAAGACTTCTGGTGACAGTGGCCCTATCCACATTGAAACGAGACCTCTGCTGTACAGTGAAAGAATTTATAGTGTGGTTTCACTTTACACTAAAGGATCAAACATAAGGGGTAGGAATTATGATATGTCTATAATATGGGATATGATGATATGTCTCACTCTTTTTTCCATTATGCAAAATAAACTTATTATGAAAGGCAAGAACTTTATGAAAACACTAGGAAAGCTAGAGTAATGTTCATACAAAATGAGCCACCTGGTTCTTATTAAGAACTACCCACCCACTATATCGAACTTGGGTTCGATGTAGTATAGTTGGTTTGTGGGAAAAAAAGTTACTTAAATATGTTTATAAAATGTACTGTTTGGATGAAGAAAAAAATTAAAATTTCAAAGGCAATGAGTGATTTCAATCTCAAGAAGAGAAAGGCTGTTTTTGCCATGTGGTGATTTAAAATATGTCTGACTTCAGAACCATTCTTAAAAGTATGCGAGCAGCAAAACTATTCTGCATGATACTGTAATGGTGAATACATGACATTATGCATTTGGCAAAACCCATAGAAGTGTACAACACACAGAGGGAACCCTCGTGTAAAATCAAGTTAATAATGTATCAATACTGATTTATAATTGAAACAGATGTACCATGCTAATGTACCATGTCAATAATAGGAGAAACTGTGTGTGTGTGTGCGTGCATGTGTGTGTGAGGAGGATATGGCAACTATCTGTACTTTCTTCTCAATTTCTCTGTAAAACTAAAACTGCTATAAAAATAAAGATAAAATAAAAAAATTAAGTGGTGAGCCCTCTTAGTGAGGGAGGCCGGTCCCACATAGTTAATTAAACGGACGATAACAACAGAGGATAACTGCATACTCAAAAAGAGTTCAAGCTTAGAGGGAGAGATCTTCATCTGCTATACAACTACTGCTATTTAACAGGTTAGAAGAAGAGTTTTTATTTCAGGAGGACACACACTGGAAGTCACAGTGAACCAGGAGTAATTTGCTTGGTGGATAAACTAAGACTGAGAGACAAGATAAGAAAATATGATTCCTCTGAATTGTCAGCTCAAATCGTTGTGATTTGCCAAAATTGAAAATATCTGGGCCAGCCCAGTGGCGCACTCCCGCCAAGGGTTCGGATCCCATGTGGAGACCAGTTCCCGCTCACTGGCTGAGCATGGTGCGGGCGCAACACCGAGGGTTGCGATCCTGTTACTGGTCAGTAAAAAAGACAAAAAGGAAAAAAAAAAAGAAAATATCTGTATACTTTTGAGATGTTGGGCTAAAATTCCATGAGTTTCTAGCTTTTTTATGCTTCTATAAAATTTGCCATTTTAGACCTTGCCACACAGTACTGTAGTAAATTTGCTTGCAGATCTTCATTTCTAAGAAACGATTGTGTAGGTAAAGGAAGGGTCTGTCTTGGATTTCTTTGCAACTCCAACACTAATTTCAGTGACTGGTGTTTACAAGATACACGATAGATGGAAGACACCCAAATTCCTAATAACACCAAGATCTTAAGTCTAAGTAGGGCAGACACTCACAAACATTAAAGTTATGACTTATTTTGTTTTATTGAAATAAATCACAACAGAGAACTGATTTTGGACAACTATTAAATATTTGTACTTCATTTACTTATATGATTTGTAAAATTCTCACTTGAGATAGTTTATTCTGAGAAAGTTCATAGATCTAAAATGTGGAGGAATTGAAGTATGTTTTAGGTTGTATTTATTTTTTTAATTGACACATATTAATTGTACATATTTATGGGGTATAATGTTATATTTTAATACATGCATACAATTGTGTGATGGATGAATAAGGGTAATAGCATATTCATCATCACAAACATTTATCATTTCTTTGTGATGAGAACATTTTTTTTTTTCCTTTTTGTCTTTTTTCGTGACCGGCAACGGATCGCAACCCTCAGTGTCGCGCCCGTACCGGACCGGGACCGGCAACGGGATCGCAACCCTCGGTGTTTCTCCCGCACCTCGCTCAGCCAGTGAGCGGCCGGTCTGTATGTGGGATCCGAACCCTCGGCGGGAGCGCCGCCACACTCCCAAGCGGCGCACTGCAGCAGTGCGCCACCGGGCCAGCCCTCGTGATGAGAACATTTGAGCTCTTGTCTTTTAGCTATTTAAGAACATACAATAAGTTATTGTTAATTATAGATGCCCAGCACTACTGTAGACCACTAGAACTTATTTCTTCTGTCTAGCTGTAAGTTTGTGTCCCTTAAACAATCTCTCCCTATCCACCCTCCCTCTCCCCTTCTCAGCCACTAGTAGCCAGAGTTCTAATCTCTACTTCTAAAAACTCAACTTTCCCCCGCAACCCACATATGACTGAGAACGTGCAGTATTTATCTTTCTATGCCTGACTTATTTCACTTAATATAATGTCTTCCAGGTTTATCCATGCTGCCACAAATGACAGAATTTCATTCTTTTTTGTGGCCGAGTAGTATTCCATTGTGTACACAGACCACATTTTCTTTATTCATTCATCTGTCGATGCCATATTTTGGCTATTGTGAATAGTGCTGCAATAAACATAGGTTGCAATATCTCTTTGGTATGCTAATTTCCTTTCCTCTGGATAAATACCCAGTAGTGGAATTGCTGCATCATATGGTAGTTCTATTTTTAGTTTTTAGCTTTTTTTTTTTCCTTTTTATCTTTTTTAATGACCGGTAATGGGATCGCAACCCTCGGTGTCATGCCCGTACCAGGGACCGGCAACGGGATCGCAACCCTCGGTGTTGTGCCCGCACTGCGCTCAGCCAGTGAGCGGGAACCGGTCTCCACATGGGATCCGAACCCTCGGCGGGAGCGCCGCTGCACTCCCAAACGGCGCACTCTCCAGTGCGCCACCGGGCCGGCCCTATTTTTAGTTTTTTGAGGAGGCTCCATACTGTTTTCCATAATGGCTGTACTAATTTACATTCCCACCAATAATGTATAAGAGTTCTTTTTTCTTAACATCCTCATCACCATTTATCATTTTTTGTCTTTTTGATAATAACCATTCTAACTGGGTGAGATGATATCTCATTGTGGCTTTGATTTACATTTCAATGATGTTGAGCATTTTTACATATACCTGTTGGCCATTTCTATGTCTTCTTTTGGGAAATGTCTATTCAGGTCATTTGCCCATTTTTCAGTCAGATTATTTGTTTTATTGCTGTTGAGTTGCTTAAGTTCCTTGTTTATTCTGAATATTAACCCCTTGTTGGATGAATAGTTTGCAAATATTTTCTCTCATTCTGGTGGTTGCCTGTTTGCTCTGTTGATTGTTTCTTTTGCTGTGCAGAAGCTTTTTAGTTTGCTGTAATCCCATATGTCATTTCTGCTTTTGTTGTTTGTGCTTTAGAAGTCTTCCCCATAAAATTTTTGCACAGGCCATGTCTTGGAATGTTTCCCCTATGTTTTCTTTTAGTAGTTCTGTACGTTTAGGTCTTAGACTTAAGTCTTTAATCCATTTTGAGTTGATTTTAGTATGTGGTGAGAGATAAGGGTCTAGTTTCTTTCTTCAGCATATGGATAGCCAGTTTTCCCAACATCATTTATTGAAGAGGCTGTCCTTTCTTCAATGCATGTTCTTGGCACCTTTGTCAACAATTAGTTCTGAATGTACTAACCAAAGTGATCTACAGGTTCAATGCAATCCTTATCACAATACCAATGACAATCTTTACAGAAATAGAAAAAATAATCCTAAAATTCATGTGGGACCACAAAAGACCCCAAACAGCCAAAGGAATCCTGAGCAAAAAGAATTAAGCTGGAGGCACTACATTACCTGAGTTCAAAATATACTACAAAGCTATGGTAATCAAAAAAGCATGGTACTGGCATAAAAACAGACACATGGACCCACGGAACAGAATAAAGAACCCAGAAATAAATCAACCTATCTAACAGCCAACTGAGTTTTGACAAAGGAATTGAAATATTTTTACTATCTTAGATAGGAGGGAGCTTAAATACCTTCCTGAAGATAGCAGTGGTAGATTGAGATTATTATGTCATTATGAAGGCTCTGAGCAGGAAGAGCTGCTTCAGGGAGACGGGGAGAGTGTATAATAATATCAACTATTAGTTCAGTTTGTGCAGATTTTGTTTGGAATTTCTGTGTTACATCTAGGAAATAGTTAATAGCAGTTGGATATATGGAGTTAAAGACATACTTAGAAACATAAATGGGGAAATTTTTACATAAGTGTGATATTTAAAGGCACAAGAGACTGAAATTAACCAAAGAAAGAACATAATGAAGGGAAGAGAAAAAGAGTATTTTTAAAAACCCAGCATGATTTCCTTGTTAAAGATGGATGAAGAAAGATACCAAGAGGGGTGAATGGAGGTTTAGGAGGAGATAAGAATGATGAGGAGTATGCCATGGGGGCTGGAAGTTGTTGCCAGTGAGGAATAATAATGAAGGGGCTGATGTTGATGAAGATGATGATTGCAGAGGAGTTACTGTCTGGCAGGAGCTGTTGTGGCATGCCACTTGCATTAACTCCTCTCATCCTCAGAGCAACTTATGAAGTAAGTGCTCCTGTTTTCTGCTTTCTGCAAATGAGGGAACTGCGACTTCCAAAGTCACTCAGCTAAATAGTGGAGAATGCAGGGTACAAATTTAAATAGCCTGACTCTAGAGCCTAGGGAGTGAGAGCTTGTGACAAAGCTGCAAGGAAACTGGCTGTTTCCATGAGATAGGAAGTCACCAAACACCTGCATCAGGGTCTATCTCGGCATCTTCTTCAACATTCCAGCTACTCACAAGGATATTGTAAAGTTAACTCTGTTGTATCCTAATAATTCACATATCTATGCATATAAGAAACACTAGAAAATAAAATAACAGATTAGGTCATAACTGCTCTTATATAGCTAACTGTTCATTTCCACTTTTCATAGATCTACTTTCTGAGACCTTACTTCTTGCTCCTTCCCTTCCTCGATGTACCATCTCCTGTTTTCTCATTCCACACTATGTGTATGTGTATATATGTGTGTGTATGTGTATGTGTATGTGTGTGTGTTCCAGGTTAAACAGTATGGGTCAGCCTAGCACAGTGACCAGTATGTATACAATTGTTTCCATAGAATATTCTGCTGCATGTGGTGTGGTCAGATGCAACTGTGGCAGCTCATGGAAGACCCAGTGTTTCTTGCTACAGCCACATTAGACACTGGTCGGCTGAATGAAGGGAAGAAAAGAGCCAGGGTAGTAACTGCATGTCTCCTTCAGCACACACTGTGTGGGGTGTATGGTGACTCAGGAAATAACCCCACCCAGAAACTGTGGATTGCTCTGTCCTAGCACCAGCCTGTTATGTATACGGCTGAATGAAGGGAAGAAAAGAGCCAGGGTAGTAACTGCATGTCTCCTTCAGCACACACTGTGTGGGGTGTATGGTGACCCAGGAAATAACCCCACCCAGAAACTGTGGATTGCTCTGTCCTAGCACCAGCCTGTTATGTATTCAGAACTTGCAAAATGACTGTAGCTTTTTTGTTTTTCTTTATGAGAAATATAAAGTATACTTTTGAAAAATTGATCATTTGGTTTCTTCCCTATTCTGAGCATTGAAAACAGACTTAAAAACTGTTTTATTAGTGAAAAGAAAATGAGAAAAAGGGAAAGAGAGAGCTAGATTCTTGTCCACTTCCCATCCCTACTTTGGCCAGTAAGAGAACAGACTTTTTGGTATTTCAGTATTTAGGAAAGTAGCCACACTGCTTCTTAAAGGTCAAAGTTGAGGTGAGCACCAAAATGGAGCTGTGCACAGAAGAGCCACGTGTTGGACTGACTGTGAGCAAGTGATGCCCTGGGAGTAAAGTGATGAGGGACAAAGCCAGTCATTACTTACTGATAGAGTTTGGATGTATTGTCCCTGCCAAAACTCATGTGGAAATCTGGTCCCCAATGTGGCAGTACTGGAAGCTGAGTCTTGGGGACGGATCTCTCATGAATGGATTAATGCTGTCCCTAGATGGGGGGAATTAATGAGTGAGTTCTCACTCTATTAGTTCCCGTGAGAGCTGGTTGTTAAAAAGACCCTGGCACTTCCCTTCTCTCTCTCTTGCTTCCCCTTGTCTTGTGATCTACTTGTACCAGCCAGCTGCCTGCCACTTTCTGCCATGAGAAGAAGCAGCCTGAGGCCCATGATAGATGCAGCTGTCCCAGAACTGTAAGCTAAATAAACCTCTGTTCTTTATAAATTACCCACTCTCAGGTAATTCTGTTATAGCAACACAAAATGGACTAATACACTTACTATGAAATGGAAGCTTAATGTCTCAGTCATTCACATTTTGAGGGCAGGAGCCATGTTTGAATTACCTTGACATCCGCAGCATCTACCAGCCTACCACAGTTCTTAAAACAAAAAAAAAATGTTTGCAAAAATGAACAGCTTAAAACAGGAATTTTCCAGCTGGGTCCCGGGTACAACAGAAACTCTTCTGAGCCCCCTCCAAGGTAGCTGAACAGAGAGAGAGAGAAGGGGTCTGCAAGCCCAGCCCCCATCTGGCTTCAACCCCAGAAGCTTCACTTTTCTCTGTTTTATCAGTTTACACTTACATGACTAAAAACAATGATCATGATGGTGATAATGACAATGATCATGATGTTAATGATAATTAAAATCCAATGCCTTATAGCAGTATATATCTTTGAGGAAGCTTTTACTACTTATTTTCATTTTAAAAACTTGCCACCCTGTGGAAGTTAGTCACAGAAATATTTATTTATATGTTCTGTTTAATCACGATGATGCCAAAGATCAGTTTAGACCACTAGATTTGATTCAGATATTTAGAAATACCTAAAGGTGATTTTTTTCTTGGGACTTTGAAAAGGCAACTGGAGCATTCAGTGAGAAAAAAATAAAAGTATTTCATAGTATTAACTGCATAGTATTTTGCTTGCAGTTACTTTAAGTGTATTAGAAATAAAAACAAGGCAAAACTATACAACAGGGACGACTGGTGTAAAGAGGTCAGGCTTTAGAATTAAACATACCCAAGTCCTGTTTCTTGTTTATCTACTTAAGAGAGGGCCCCTGGGCAAATTAAGTAACCTCAGATTCTTTATCTTTATAATAGTGATAATATTATTTACTTTCTGAGGTTGTGGGGATTAAATCAGGTTCGCAAATTGTCACATATGATAGGTTCTTACATTAGCTGCTGTCCCTTCTCAAGTTGGACAGAGGTAGGCAAAGTCCTGTTTCTGTTCTGGTGTGGCTCCTTTTTCTTCCTGGCTGTTTACGGTAAGACCTGCATCATTCACTTCAACATGCTGGTTGCCACATTGGTTGTACCAGTTTGTGGCATTAATGCTAATAATAATAGACTAACACCATTTCGAATTAGGCAAACGGTCTGCAATTGGGCAATGCCAATTTCAAAGTTCAGGGTTTTTTTGCCTCAGTTATAGGGAATTTATCAATTATACGAGAAGTACTTCAAAAAGTTTGTGGAAAAATAGAATTAAAATATAATATGAATCTTTCCATGAACTTTTTGAAGACCCCTTGTATAGTTGCTTGTTGGGGGCCTGAAGCTCCACACCCCTTCTTGTGAGACCGCTTCTCCTTGACAATCTGCTCAGATGGCCATGCGTAATAACTTCGTATAGCATACATTATACGAAGTTATACGAAAAACTGTTGGCTGATGTTTAATGTATCCTTTCTCTGTAATAAGTATAACCATTCATATAATAAGCTTCAGTGAGTTCTGTGAGTCTTTCTAATTGTTGGGGGCCTGAAGCTCCACACCCCTTCTTGTGAGACCGCTCCTGTGTGACAATCTGCTCCGATGGCCATGCTTTACATGATAGCTGCCTAGCAATCTTTATGCCAGAAACTGATTGCTCCTGGCTATGCAAGTTAATTTGCAAGTGACCTTTTATCCTTCTCTAGAAACTGTTTAACCATAAACATTCTGGGTGGCAACCTTTACTTTGAATGTCCTGTCTTTGTCTCTCCTCAAGATATTATCATATCTTTACATTCCAGACCCTTTGCAGCATGCCTGCCTTCTCCTATATAAGATGTAACCTAAGAATCAATAAACGAGACTTGATCAGAATACTGTCTTGTCTCAATTTCTCGTGTCTCTTGTCCCATCCAATTCCCACTCCCCCCTCCAGGGTCTGCGTTGAATATCCCGCGGGTCGGGACAGTTGCTGCTCTTTCTGTCCCTAATTTCCATTGCACATATCCCTGTCTTCCCTGATAGGCATCAGTGTTTTATGCAACTCTTCCTAAAGCTAACGTGATGTTCTCCTTGTTACAAAGGAAGTTACAAAGCTCTACTCAAGTTAGGATATAGCCTAAGGCTGGACTGCATATGATAGATTCTTTCCCATATTCAAAGCCTTTCCTTATGGGAATGTCTATTTAGCACAATAAATGATCTCAGTAATGAGGCTAAACTATATCTAACCTGCTGGAAAGGAAGCAAAAATCTATTTATCAAGCACCTCCAGTGTGCCTGCCACTGGCATACATTTTCACATATGTCATTTAATCTAACTTATTCTTAAAGAAATCCTGTGGAAAAAGGCATTTAGAGGCTACATACTGCAGATGCGAAATGAAGACTCAGCTACTTTTTAACCCTTTTATGATTCCTGCATGTTTATTTTTTGTTGTTGTTGTTGAGGTGAATGAAAATGGCCGTTGATGGCCAATACTTAGAAAATATTCTTATATCATGGAATGCACAAGATTAATTATAAAATAATAACATGCATCATATTTTATATCCCTCTACAGAAAAATATTTAATGCCAATAACAAACATTCCTGTTTGCTCAAGGAGACCACCTTAGGGCCATGATGTTTGTTTAACATGAGTTCATCAACTTTTACTACTGACTCAGACTGTGCACGTTACTTTCCACATACTGATTCTTGTTAGAACCACCAGTGTTGAAGACACGACTTCAGCTGTGCTGGGGTATTCCAGCTCAGAAATAATTATGGCTTTTTTGTATGAAAAAACAGCCAAGCCATCACTGATTTTTTATTGTTTTGAAGTTTTCTCTCACATGCAAAATAGAGAAATATACTTAAAAATCAAAAGGACTGGCTGGTTATCTCAGTTGGTTAGAGAGTGGTGCTGTTAATACACTAAGGTCCAGGGTTTGATCCCTGTACTGCCAGCTTAAAAAAAAAAAAAAAAATCAAGAGGAAAGCTTGGTAATTAATTCCATAGTTACACAATTTACTACCCCCAAATCAACCTGTTTATTTAAAAAAATGTTTTAAAATCAGGCCTTTGCAAATTTTCACATTTAAAATCATTAGTGTGGTTCAAAGATTCAGCCATCCAGGCAAAGAGCACGTTTTTTTGTTTTTCTTCGACTTCCCTCCAGGTCATTCCCATCGAATTCAAGCTCTCACTGAACAATTCTCCTTGTCAAAAATAAGCAGTCCTCTTTGCAGCCACACCCTGCCTTCATCTGAGGACCTCCTAGAGCCCTGTCATTAAAAGCTAAGTCATGCAATCCTACCTGGCATTCTCTGCAGGAAATTTATGAGAAACAGAAAGATCCAGGCTGTGATGAATCACCTCACCCAAACTCTCAGCTCAGTGGAGCCAGATTTCTCTTGCCCCAGGCAAGGTGGCTGCCTTCATCAGTTCTCTTCAGACTGAGGAGCTACTGAGAACACAGTGAAGTGCACTGAACAATAGCAGGAAAATATTGAAAGCATAATTATGGAAATGTTAAATGAACTCTCTCTCTCCCTTTTTTCTTCCCACCTTCAATGCTATAAAAGGTTGCATTTGGACTTAAAAAAGTACTCCCACCCCTCCTAAACACGGTATGCTAAAGAAACATTTGTTTCATCCACCACATAGAACTGTGACCACCCAACCTCTATTTAGAAAGAATCTTCAATGGCCAGAAACTCAGAAGTACCTAGAGTAATTGGGGCTGCAAGAAAAAGGATGATGAAAAAAATGCATTCAAAGGTCTCAGCTGTTCCTCAAAGATGAATGTAGTTTTAAACTGTGGCTTTCTATTTCTTAGCTAGTGTGGGCCAGCAAGGGATTAAACCAGCAAGATCCTTACAGTTACTGGAGGTGCTTTGGGGGAAGAAAAGACGTCTGCTCACTCTCACCTCGCAGGGGATTTAGTTTAAGCTTTAGGAGGTATTTGTTTCTCTTGCTTCAAATACTGTCTTCTTTATGTCTTTTTAAAAGACTTTTAAAACAGTCGTCTTGATTTGGCTTGTTTGAGAATGTTCTTTTTCAATTTACTTTGCTACTTAAGAGATTGGGA
This sequence comes from Galeopterus variegatus, assembly GCF_000696425.1. Taxonomy (NCBI): domain Eukaryota; kingdom Metazoa; phylum Chordata; class Mammalia; order Dermoptera; family Cynocephalidae; genus Galeopterus; species Galeopterus variegatus. The sequence continues at coordinate 103,723 of NW_007730498.1, read as the reverse complement.
GAGGCAGCTGTTTTGATGTACATTAGAAGAAAACCTTTTCTCCAAATAGAAACCAAGAGGAAAACATAGGGCTTCTTGACATTCTATGTTGTAGTTGTTACATGGTGCAACTGGAAGAGGAATCTGCCCTGCAAATATTTGAAGCTTATTTAAACCTGGAATACACCACACAACTGTACAAAGGAGGCATTAACGTATTGGGAATGAGATGATCAATAAAATTTGCTCTGTGTATTGAGGTCTAGAAAGAAAAGCAGAATGAAAAGCAGGAGGGGACAGGAGCTTAGGCCTGAAGCAGTACATTTATATTAGTGACAAAAATCAAACTTTACACTTTTGCTGGGATTTGCACCTTACTAAATCCTTGTAAACCTCTCGAAGAAGCCTGAGCTCAGTTTGTATTTCAAACCCACGGCTAGACTGATGGCAGGAAAAAAGACAATATTCTGTCTGTGAATTTACTGTCTCTCTCTAGGGAGCTAAATAGTTTCTGTTTTTTTCCAAGAGAATGATGACAATTTTTGGAGACCTGTAATGGAGACTTTTTGCAGTCTGATAAATGATCTTCACCTTCTTGATCTGGAACCAGAATATCCTGTTCACTTTTTCATGTATATTTTTAAAACATATATCTATCCTCAGGGAAGTTTAACCATGCATTCCAGACCCTGACTAACAACCCTGATAAATATTTGTAATATTTTATATATTTACAGATGAGAAAATTTAGAGTCAGAGAAGTTCATTAGCTGGTCCAGGGCACTCAGCTAGAATGTGGAGAACAGAAAGCAATCCCACATTGGCTTGATGTCCAAGTCTCTGCTTTTCTTCCCTGCTACTGAGTTGAAAGTCACCCATGAAGTATTTTTTGAGGGTCCCCAAGGAGTTTTTCTCTTCATGAATACCCACATCATGCTTGATTTTCAATAGCGTTCTCTGGCAGGCCCAGGCTGCTCTGTTATCAGATCAGAGGCCTCTCAGTTTTATCTTTCTCTCTGCATCTGGATGAGACCTGCTTTCTCTGCCAGCTGGTGGTGGTCTGGGCTGCTATGCATGCCCAACTCCAAGGGGCGCCATTTGCACAGCCCAAGGCAGCCCCCTGGTGACAGTAAATCTTCCCTAGGCTCTTTTAAATGGCTTCAATTTGTTATTGTGATTTTGTCTTTGCTATGTCAAATTTGAAGCCACTTTGTCACATGGCCTTTTGCCTCCTCGCCAGGGTTATCAGTATCTAATACCGTAATTCAACTCCTGAAAGGAAATGGAATGTATATCAGTAGCTCCTGCTCTAAGAAGCAAGACCCATCAATGCGGCAGTGTGGTGGAGGAAGAAAGCTGTTTTACAGAGATAGATTTTGTTTTAAATTTTTAAATTTTTTGTGGTTCTTTTCAGGATTCTTCCGTCTTCCTAGTGACATTTGCCAAGTCACTTAAGACTGAAGCCCTTGGAAACTTTTTTTTTTCCTACTTGCTCTGCCTACTCACAGGCTTGTTTTGAGAATTAAGCAAAGCGATAGGTATGTAAGGATTCTGAAAAATAAAAACACTCAAAATTACCTTACACACAGCACTTATGTTTATTTTTCAGAAGCATACTTGCAGACCTTCAAGGATTCTGATTACCTACAAAATATATTTAATGTCTGAGCCTTGTATTTGGCAGCTCGCATCCTCTGGTCCCCTCATTTCCCTTTACCACCTTATTCATCTGCTCTTCCAAACTTCCCAAACTCTTGAGTGTTCCTTTTACTTATCCTGAGTTTTTCTGCCTCAGTTTCCTTGTTCATGCTCTTCTCTCACTCTACAGCAACACTATCCTATAGAACTCTCTGGAATGATAAAAAGAATATGCACACTCCAGAATGGTAGCCATTAGTCACATGTGGCCACTGAGTACGTGATTATCGGCTAGTGTGATTGAGGAACTGAATTTTTTATTTCATTTTAAGCGATTTAAGTTTATGTAGTCACATGTGGCTAGTGGCTGCCGTGTTACACAGCACAAGCCTAGAATATTGTTCTTTCTTGTCATTTTATGTACAAATAATAGCCATCTATCATTATTCAGTACATCGGTTGCTTTATCCTTAAGCCTCCGTCTGAGCTCTTACTTGGACATCTTCGTCTTCACCGTCTAACTCTATGTAGGCTTTTGTTTTGTAAGTTGCATTTGGATTTGCTTATAGCTTCTCTATTAAGTGATAGGCGCCTTCTGGTAGTGTCTTAGTCCACTTGTGCTGCTGTAACAAATGACCACAGATGGGGTAATTTATAAACAACAGATTATTTCTCAGTGTTCTGTAGGCTGGGGAGTCTGGTGAGGGCTGCTCTCTGCTTCCAAGATGGCACCTGGTTGCTGCATCTTTTGGAAGGGACAAATTCTGCATCTTCTGCATGGCTGAAGGGACAGAAGGGGCAAACTCGCCCACTTAAGCCCTCTTCTAAGGTCACTGATCCCATTCGAGAGGGCTCAGGCCTTCATGACTGAATCATCTCCTAAAGGCCTCACCTCTTAATACTATTACATTGGTGATTAAGTTTCAACATGTGAATTTTGGTGGATATGCAGACCATAGCAGGTAGGGTCTGATCTTGTCTAGCATCCCCAGACTACTGCCACTCTACCCAACATTTGGGGAGAGACAGTCTATCACCGCCCCCGCTGAGAGTCACTCCATCACTCACTTAACCAAGCAGCCCCCACCGCTTCCCCCCCCCCCCCCCACCCCCATTGAGGGTTTTATGTCCGGCC
>NW_007730498.1:89650-100000 GCF_000696425.1 Galeopterus variegatus | reverse complement strand
CCCCCCCCCCCTTCCCCCCCCCCCCCACACACATTGAGTGTTTTATGTCCGGCCTTATGTTCAGCACAGGAGCCATGTGAAGGCAGAGAGTTCAGACAGTTAACTGAGTTGCTGAGACACCTGATCCTCAGCCTCCAAACACATTCTTTTGTTTTTCTAACTGTATTTTTTGGTCCTAGAAAAGCCCCACTCAGTGATCTCATTGTAAGGAACACTTCTGAGGACCATCCTTCTATTTTCTAGGCACAGGGGATGGAGACATGAATAGAAAACTAATAGAAAACTAGCTGGCTTTGGAAGCTCTCCCAGCATTTCAGGGAGAGGAAGGAAAGAGGCAACTCCAAACATCACACGCAAAACAAGTGTAGGTGGCGTGTCCCGCCCTGTCCCTTGGCCTCCCCAAACAAGGGAATCTCTCCCAGTCCTTTGAGGCAAGCCACCCTGTCCAGAAGCTTCAGTCTAGCGACACATCAACCCAGGAAGGAGAAGACGAAGACCCCAGCGTGTAAATGTCCTCTCCTCCCGGCAACATTTGAACGCATAGACCGTAGATGGGACACGTTTGGCAAATGTTGAGGCGTGCAGCGTTTCACTGGGTGAATTTCTTCGTGGACCTGCTCTCAAGGGCAGCGGATGTTGGAGGGTGAACAGTGAGGGGCTGGCTGTGCCCGGCGGCGCGCCTCTGCGGGGTGTCAGAGCCTGCGGCACTCTCTGCGGCTGTGGCTGTCACCGTCCGCATCCGGCAGGAGCCCGCCCGCGCCCGGCCCAGCCCCGGGCCAGGAGGCAAAGGCAGCGGCGCGGGAGGGGGCGGCGCAGCAAGCCCAGCATCCGTCTCCAAACCGGGCGAAGCTGGGAGAGGGGACCGCGAGGGGGAGGGCCGGGAAGCGATGAAGTCAGAGGCACAGCAGCGACTGCAGCTGAATCAATTTGGAGATAAAAATAGTGCCTTGCCGCCCCTGCCTCTGCAGTGATTTCATAAAGGTCTCAGCTGCGCTGCAGAGAGAGCCAGCATGTGTATCCCTGCCCCTCCTCCAAACCGCGAGAGGAGCAAAATAGCGACGACAAGGGAGCCGAAGTGCCCTTCCTCTTCCTCTTGTCCCTGTCTCTTTGTTTTCCTGTCTCCCTCCCTCTCCCCGAGCCCCCCACAAGTGCGTCTTGCTTCACCTGTATCCTTAATGAGATAGTTAAAACTGGAACAAAGAGAGAAGGTCTTCAAAGGCTGAGATAGGATTCCAGACATTCACAGCGGATCCAAATGACACTTTCCCCTGACTTGCCACCCCTGAGACATCAACTAGATAACTGGCCACTGTTTAGGTAAAAACTGTAGGTAAAAACCCTGCAAGAATGGGTGCCCATAAGTCAAACCCACCTACTATTTCCATTGGTGAACGTTCCTTCCTGAGCCTTCAGAGAAAAACAAAACCTGGGATTGCCAATTAGTGTTTCTGTCCCAGGAGATGCAGATTTAGGGATCAGTTTCTGTGACGGATGTGAGCAACCTGGAATTGGATGTGCATAGGACATGGAGTGAATGAATAGAGCTCTGGCACTTCACAGAGTGATTATCCTTGCAGAGCGGGAGGTAACCTTTCTGCTGCTACATACTGACATTTGCATCGAGGCAAATGCATCATTGGTAATTGCACCAGAGTGTCAAAGCCACTTGATGTGTGTGTTCCAACCAAGGTATGAATGAGGACTTTAGCGTTAAGGGATAGGAGGCAAAGAAGAGTGCAGACAAATTATAAGGGAGAGATAATGGAATTGGCCATAAAAAAGTAACAGCTTGGATTGATGTTTCCTTTGCACCCCTGCAAAAGGAATATATGTCCCTATTAAATAACACATGCTTGTGAAAGTACCAAAGCTAGAATCTTGCTCTTAAAAACACTGCTTAGTAAATACTATCCTATATGCTTTCAAATTGGATATGCTTACACATCCCTCAAGAGGAAATATAAAATAGTAATATTCATTGAAGCCAAAATTATCAGTGGTGGCGTGTATAGGCAAAATGTTCAAGGTAGAACCCTTATATGCTCCTATTTTCATGTCTGATTCTTTTATGTTGGGCAAACTAGCCATAGACCTTCAACTCAGTAGGTATTAAATACAGGACCTCGAGGCTTAATAAAGACATAAGATCCAAAGGTTTCTTAAACTGTGAGGCCCAAAGTGAGCATCTTGTTGTTGATTTTACATAAAACTCTGAAATAATTTTAGTCTCTTAGAAGGAAGAAATAGTGTCTGTCAGAGAGAGAAATATAACATTGCCAAACTCTCCAATTTGGCAATATAGCAAACAATTATCAACCACATTGGGAATCTGGCTTTCTCATGGGGACCTATTGTTTATGGAAATATCTCAGCTGAGAAAAAAGCAAACATCCCCCCTGAACTACTGTGATACAATTCATATGGCTTTTCAAGGATATTTACAACCATTGAGGGGAAATCTGCGGAAAATTTAGAATCACTACAAAGGTCCTTTATGGTGCTTCAGAAAATTTTGATGCCCTTTGAATATCCTGATGACTATTTTCCCACTGACAAACAAAGACATCTGAAGCAAAGCCAGTTTATACTGTGCTGGGTTCCTAATACAAATTAGTGAAGACAGAGCAAGCTTGGGATGCATGGAATGTACTTCATAAAAATAAATCAAGATTGGAAATATAATTGAACTGTGTTTATTTTCATATAAAAACATATTTTGAAATCTGAAACACTTTTTGAAATTCAGCCAAACAACATTAATTCTATGAGGATTCAAAACAAAGCTGACAATTTTGCAGACCATCTTTGGAGCACTCTGGGATTTCCTGCTTCTGGTTGCGTTAGGACAGAGCCAAAGCTACTTGACTTGAAAAGTGCTGGTCTGTTGCTAACCACACTAGAGAAGGCTGGAATGTGTCAAAGGATTAAGTGAAACTGGTGAAGTTGTGTTGGGTCTCTGTTGTGATTCAATTCAGTTCTAGGCTTGTGAAAAAAAGACGCACGCATGTTTTTACGATCCTTGTCATTAGCCAGGACCTTCACCTGACAGAGGTCAGCAGTAAAAAGAGCTAGGGAAGACGATGGAAAGCAGAAGTACTCTGACACCTGGTTTCAGCATGATGGCAGGATGGAATGAAGTAGACTGCCTCACCTCTAACACATTGACATGCTGCATAATATTTGTTCTATCTCTCTATTTAATCTTGAAAGGAATAATGGAAATCTTCAGGTGCCAGAAGCAAAGAGGAAACTCAAAGCCTGAGAACCAAGCATGTGAGCCTATACTGCATCAGTTCTGGAGGGATATCAGTTTCATCAAAGGCCCAAGTGCCAAGGCCTAGATTTCATTGCCCGAGCAGGGTCAAAGTCATGGCAATGAACCTGTACAAGGAAATGGGATGGAAATATGTTTCTGAATAAGTCCAGTGCTTTGGAAGGGATGCCTTCCTCCCCTCTGAACCAAAGACACATGGAGTTTGTGAGAGGTTGAAACAACAAAGCTGCTCAGCACGAGTGTCCAAAATCAACCTTTACATTATCCACAACCCACTTTGTATAAGACTCCAGATTTATGAAATTAATACACAAACAAGATCCCTGATTGGTAATACCGCTAATGTGGTACAGAACAAAACATAAATCTGTAGGAATGTTATAACAAGGATTTTTCTATGGGCCTTTCTTGAAAAACACAACTCCATGGAATAAGAACCCACCATGGTAGCAAGTCAGAAGACACAGAAAACAAAGGAGGCATGCTTGGAGATAATAGAACAATCTGAAAAACTTTATAAAAAGAATGATATTTGAAAAACTTTAAAAAGTAAAAAAGTGGAAAGTATAAAATAAATAATGAACAGTTCTCTATAAAAAATGAACAGACAGAATTGCCAAAAAAAAAGGAACTTCTATTAATAAAAATGACATTGAAATGACCTCAAGAAGTATGTTGAATAGCATATTTGATACAGCTAAATGGAAAATCAGTTTATTGAAAAATAGACCTGAAAAATTAACTAGAATTTAGTACCTAGATAATGAAATGGGACATATGATATGTCAAAAAACCTGCATGATAGAATAAGAACAACCAAAATTGGAGTTCTAAAAGGAAAATGAAGAGAAAATGTGGTAAAGACAGTATTCTAAACTAAGATATAATGGCAAGAAATTTTTCAGAATTAATGAAAGACATGAATCATCATATTGATGAAGCCCTCTTAATTCTGAGAAAGGTAAATTAAAAACAAGTATATGTCCAGACTTGGTAAAGCTTCAAATGAAAAAAAATGATAAATAAAAAAATCTTATAAGCATCTCCTATACTCCCACTCCCATCCAAATGTACACATTGCCAAACATGGGTAGGGCAATAAAATAAATAAATAACACATTAGCACTTCAAATAGACTATCTAATAAATGAAAGAATATTTTAATCTGAATTTCTTAATATAATTAATATGAGATAATATTAACTGAGTAAAAATAAACAAAAAATACATTAAATAAGTGTAGAAAAATATGTGAAAAATTTAACCCCAATTCATGGTACTGATTCTTGGCAGTCTGTAAAAGAAAGTATCTTCCTTAACATTACGAAGGGTATCTGCCAATACATTAAAAGGAATATCATAATTATTTGTGAGAAGTTAGAAGCACTCTGTTTAAAGTCAGGGCTAGGACAAGGATATCTGCTCTTACCCCTACTAGTCAACATTTTATTGGAAAATGTAAACAGTACAATATGACAAAAAATAAATAGAAAAAAAATGGAGGCATACAAATTGTGAAGAATAAAATAAAATTTACATTTATTTCACTGTATTTATAAATAAAATTAATCTAAGAAAATATTTGAGTCAGTACTGATAATAGTGTTCATAAAGTTTGCTGAGTTAAATCTCAAAATAGAAGTTCTGGTACATAGCATTCCTTAGTACCAGCAGCAACCAATTAGAGAATGTAGTGATCTCATCCTCAGTAGGAACAAAAAAATCTGAGGTACTCAAGAATAAATCTAACAGAACACATGAAAAATCTTTATGGGAAAAAAGTTCTCAAACTTGAGAGGGACATGTACATATACATATATGCACATAACATTCGTGAATGAATGGGAAAAGTCAATATTGTAAAGAAGTCAATTCCACTGGATTTATTCTAAAGATTTAATGCATTTCCAATAAAAATTTCAACAAGAATTTAATTTTGGAGAATTTAACCAGCTTCTTCTAAAATTCATATGGAAAAATAAATCACCGAAAATAAGAAAAAATTTAGGTGCTCTTTCTAGGAAAAATCTATACAGCTAGAATGATTCATACTCTCTGATATTGGTACAGCAGCAGACAAATATAAAGTAGAATAAAACATGGAGCATAGAAACAGACTAATGCACATAAAAATCTTATTAAATGACAAGTGTGGCCTTACAATTTAATGAGATATATACTGGTTATTTATTGAAAGATGTTAGGACAATTGGCTATTCATATGGAAGATAATAACATTACATTAACGTACTGTAAACAAAAATAAACTCCAGATGCGTAAAATACGTAAGAGAATTTTTTTTTAAATTTAGAAAACAGTAGGAGAATAATTTAATGATATGAAGCATGGGAATATTTCCTAAGCAAGCCAGAAAAAATGAAAACATCAATATTGATAAATTGGAGTTCATTTTAAAAATTCTGTTCTACAAAAGGACCCATAATACATTTTTTTAAAGCCAGAAACTATGAAAAGATATTTGCAACATTCATAACCAACACAGTACTGTTTTTAGAACATATAAAAAAGTTGTATAAATCAACTAGAAAGAGATAATTTAATAAAATAAGGGAAATGAAGATGAGAAGATAATTGCCTGAGGAGGAAATCTGAGTAGCCAATGTAAATGTGAAAAGGTGCTCTACTTCCACTAATCAGAGAATTCAAATTAAGATAATCATGAATTTTCATTTCACACTCATCCTATTGTCAAAAATGAACAAATCTGTTAATAACAAATATTGGCAAGGATGAGACAGGAATTCTCATGAGTGGATATGTAAATTGGAACCGTCACATTGTATTGGTCAGGTTCCCAGCAGGAAACGGATGGCACACTCAAAAGAAGGAATCGAAGAGAGTTTAATGAATGTACTGTTTACAAAGCTGAGTAAGGGTTAAGAGAAATTGACAGAGGATGTTGAAGCACCACAGGGTTAGTAATAGTAGGAAGCTGTTACTACCTTTAGGCCTGAAGGATGATAACCAGGACAGCTGTCTTTATTGGAAAAAGCCACCCAGCTGAAACTGCGACCTTATAGAGAGGATTTCAGAGACTGAAAAAAACCACATCCTACCAGGTATGGAGCCTATTTCTCCCCAACTTCTGCCCTCTAATATCCTACTGATATTTCCCATTGGCCAAACCCAGTAGAATCTTAGGTCATGGGAACCAAGTCAGCACAGTTCATAAAAGTTAGCCTCCTGGGTCACAGAGCAATGTGGAAAAGAATGGACGGTATCAGGAAGGGCAGATGGAAAATATCCAGCACAACCACACTGGAGAAAAATGTGGTAATATTTAATAGCTGTGAGTATGAGAATATGCATGTCCTATAACCATTTCTTGGTATGTATTCAAGAGACTCACACATGAACCAAAAAATGTGAGCATTCTTGCACTTTGAAGCATTGTTTGTAGTAGTAAAAAATTTTGCAACAATCTAAATGTCTCTTAATAGAAAATTGGGTAAATATCGGATATATATACCATGGATTACTATATAGTAACAAATACGAGTGAACAAGAGTTACATTGCAAACATAAATGAAAAATAATGCTATTACATGAATAAAGTAAGTTGTAAAAGGCTACATCCAAAATTATATGATTTAGATACTTTTTTTCTAAAAAACACCACTTTTTTCATGTGTACTAACAGAATAAACTCCTGTGTAAAAATGGAACACATCAACTTCAGGATAGTGGTTACCTCTGGAAAAAGAAAAGAAAGAAATATATAGGGAAATTGATTCATCTTCATCTATAATGTGATATTTTTTGTTTTGTTTTTGTTTTTGTTTTTTATAAAAAGGTTTAACAAACTGCTGTGAACTTTCAAATAGAAGTCTATGTGTGGGTAGTTTTCAATTCTTTTCTCAGGAGTGGGATTGATGGGTTTTATGATATATTTAACTATAAAATAATGAAACTTTTCAAAGTGACTACATAATTCTGCATTCCCACCAGCCTTATTACAGTTGCTTTGTATTCATGTGACTCTTGATATTGTCAGATTTCTCAATTTTTCCTATTCTATCACTAGTGGAATGGATTTTGTGGTATCTCATTATGGTTTCAATAGGCATTTGCCTAATGACTAACAATGTCAATTATCTTTTCATTTGCTATTTCTATATCTTCTTTGGGAAAGTGTTTATTAAAGTCTTCTGTTAATTTTTTTTCACGGGTTATTTGTCTTTTAAGTTGTAAGACCTTTTTATAAAAAAAACATTTTAGGTATAAATAAGATATATATTTTGCAAAAATTTTCTTCCAGTTTATGGTTTCCCTTTTCATTTAAAGCATCACTGGATGCTAGGAGCTAGGAAAGGAATTGACTACAATGGGAATGGACGGAACATTTTTGGAAGTAATAGAAATATTCTGTCTGATTGTGGTGGTCTTTATATTACAGAATATATTTCACAACTTATCTAATTTCATACCTAAAATTGATTAAGTTAATTATGTAAATTATATTAATAAAGTCATTTACACAAAGATTTTATTTAAATATGGTAAATTTTAGCATGAGTTTTTTTTAATCAGTAGCTGCATTAGTGCTATGTTGACATTTGAACTTTTTTTGTATGTTTGAATTATTTTGTGATTTTAAAATATAGAGAAAACAGTGTTATTCTGGTTCTAACTTTGTAAATCTGCTTTTAATGAACCACTGATTCAATGAAGAAACTGATCTGGAGTGTGATTAGTAAAAATTATTAAGATGAAAAGCTGACCCATCACTTCGATGTCTGAAAAGCGTAATTGTTCTATCTGGGTTCTGAAATCTACAAGCTTCTGAACATAAATTTATCAACTAATTACATGTGAGCTATGAGTGCAGTTCTCCGTTGAGGGGATGATAGCTACAAAGCACCATGAATAAAGCGCTACACTAGCCTTCACAGACATTTCCACTTGGTGGGAACATTGTGGGTTCTCCAGCCACTTTGGTTAGAGAATAATAATGTTCTTTAAACATTATTAAATTGATCGTCTGTACGACAAGCAAACAGAGAGGAAATTGTTGGGTGGGAGGGGGGAGAGGGAAGAGGGAGGGGGGTTTCGGTAATGGGCCACAATAATCAACCTCATTGTATATCGACAAAATAAAATTAAGAAAGAAAAAATAAATAAAATAAAAAAATAAATTGATCATCTGATATGCAAAGAGGAAAGAATGCCATTCCAGCTGCTTTAAACAGGTGGGGGAGAAAGCACAAACACCAGAGTTTTGCCCTCTGTTGCAGAAGCTTTCTCACACAGACATGGTAAGGTTGTGAACACCATCTCTGGTGGGCACCAGCGTCACCGGTGAGCTTCTTGCAACTCCAGATGTCTGTGTGGGACTTGGGCAGAGCCTGTGTGCCTCAATGTACAATTATACATTTTTAGTTTCATTTTCATTTCTGTTTAACATCCCTTGATGTGATTCTTATGTGTACACCAATCATTTAAGTCAGCTCAGGCTGCTATAACAAATACCATGTACTGGGTAGCTTAAACAACAAAAATATATTTTCTGACAGTTCTGGAGGCAGAAAAGTCCAGATCAAGGGGCCAATAGATTCAGTTTCTGATGAGGGCTCCTTTTCTGGCTTTGTGAAGGCTGTCGTCTCAGTATGTCCTTACAGATGGAGGGAGAGCTAGTGAGCTCTCTGGTGTGTCTTATTGTAAGGATACTATTTCTACAAGAGTGCCACTCTTATGACCTCATTTAACCTGGATGATTTCCTTACTCTGAATACAGTCACACAGGGTTAGGGTGTCAACATATGAATTTTAGGGAAACACAATTGAGTCCATAGCACTAGGATTTTATAACAGTTAGTTAAAGAGAAACTATTTTTAAATCTGCCATCCTTATACAAAATACCGCCTATTTTGAAATATTTTCCCTATCAAATATTAATTCATATATTTATTAAAAAAGGTAACCAGGTTAGTTACACTAAGTTGACATTACTTCAGTCAAAAGAATGGAATGGCAGGTAGCCTGTGTAGCTTTTGGGAATTTCTTAGTTTTCTTGAAATATTAAAAACAGTAGAGTAGAATTCACTCGGGAAGCTAAGTTGTGAATTATTACACATATTTGTACATCTTATCTCTGGTGAGATTTTAACATCTTTTATCCCTCAGAACACTAGTTCATGTGAAACAAACAATAGGTTACTGGTTGATTTTATATTAGATAAAACAATGTTTCTAAGAAAAACATTTTTTATGGAAAATTTCAAACATATACAAATGAAGAGAATAATGAGTAGTAATGAATCTCTCATGAACTACTCATGACTCAGCTCCAACAGTTATCACCACAGAACCATTAATATTTCACCTATATTTCTACCTGTTCCCCCTCAATTCACTGGAATTTTTTTTTTTTCCTTTTTGTCTTTTTTCGTGACCGGCAACGGATCGCAACCCTCGGTGTTGCACCCGCACCTCACTCAGCCAGTGAGCCGCCGGTCTGTATGTGGGATCCGAACCCTTGGCGGGAGCGCCGCTGCGCTCCCAAGCAGCGCACTGTAGCAGTGCGCCACCGGGCTGGCCCCTCACTGGAATTTTTTGAAGAAAGTTTCGGAAATCATATCACTTTAGCCAGAAATATTGTAGTACATATCTCTAAAAAATGATTTTTAAAAAATATTTCCAGTTCCATGATCATATCTAAAAAATTAACATTAATCCAATGATGTCATCAAATATTCTATCAATATTCTCATAATTTCTTTCTAAAGTTTCAATTAGTATCTAAACAAGGTCCATACATTGCAACTAATTAGTCTCTTTTAATATAAAAGTTTCTTCTTCATTTCTTTTACATTCTTGTAATATATTTGTTGAAGAAACTAGGTTATTTGTTCTGTAGAGTACCTCATAGTCTGCATTTTGCTGATTCTATCCTATTTATTATTTAAAACGTACCTCAATCCTTTACATTTCTTGATATTGGTAGGTAGATCTAAAGATTTGATCAGAATCAGATTTAATTTTTGGCAAGAGTGATTTAGAAGTTTTGTCTTTTTTGTTATGATGCAGTTAATGTCTGGTTGTTATTTTTTTTT
>NW_007730498.1:87710-88785 GCF_000696425.1 Galeopterus variegatus | reverse complement strand
TTTTTTTTTGAGAAAAGCAACATTAATCAAAATTTTATTATTGCCCGATTACAATAATGATGAAAATCAAAGGTCTAAGGTGATCTGAGGCCATACAATTGTTGAGAAAAACCAGGATAAGAATGGGGATGGAAAGAGAAATGTGTTTTAATCAAACACTTTCTAATTTGTTATCTCCCTACCCAAGAATATTATGTCTTCTTAGTTGAAAAATAAAAGTGCAGATGTTAAAAGGCAGTGCTTGGTAAAGCAGCACGGAGTAGTTGAGTGTCCAGGCTCATGATGCCAGGGCTTGTGATTGTCTCTGTACTTTCAAAGATGTCATAGAAAAACAAATGCTTTCTCCCTGTCACTTTGGAAGATCTATTCAGAATTCCAGTTTCTTTTTATACCACTTTTTCTCATTCTTCTGAGATGATATATCTGAGTTCCCTGTTTCTACCCAGAAAATAAGCTAGAAAGATATCTTCCTGCCACTGACTCAAGAAATTGTTTAATACTTCTCTTTTTCAACTCCTCATTCTCTATAGCTAAGACATGAATGAACGGCTGCACAGCACAGTGGAATGTATGTGAATTTTAGAATCAAACAGAGTGGAGTTCAAATCCTCTCTTAGTCACCCCGTGAGCTGTGTTGCCTTAGGCAGGGCACTTACTTTATCTATACCTTAGTTTCCTGTCCTATGAAAGTGTATTATCGACTTCACATCCTACCCATATTGGGCACATAAGATTGTTCTTATCATGCAGTAGATAATGATAAATGGAAGTGTTATTATGAATAATATAATAATTATTTATTCAATAAATAGTTATTTCCTACCTTTATTTACCTCCTTAACTTCCCACATATTCTGTTATTTATAAATATAGTAAAAAAGGACAGTAAGCTATTTCCAAAGTAATGTTTCATAAAAACTGTTAAGAAGAGAGTGTTGAAAAAGATGTGAAATAATAGTAATTGAGGTCACTCAAAATATTTCAGATTAGATAGAATAGATATTTTAAAGTCAGGGATATGGCACTTTTTCTATTTTATTAATGTATTTTTAAAAGCGTAGCCTAGGCTAACTGT
>NW_007730498.1:87051-87567 GCF_000696425.1 Galeopterus variegatus | reverse complement strand
TTTTTATCTGATTTAATTTAAAAATTGTGACCATCTTGGCAGTATTTTCATTGGAGACTTTAACTTAGATTGAAATGAGGGCACCCTGCTGGACTGGGTGACAGAGAGATGGCCAACTGCTGGACTTGAGCAGGAAGTCTGGCAGTTAGAAGAAATGAAAATAAAAGTGATCAAGGATACATTTTGATGAAATATTACTGATTCCAATACAGAAACTGCCACATTTTCATTTATTAAAGAACTGACCCAAAGAAGCCTATAGAATGACAGTATAACAATCTGGTCTGATTTAACACATGTAATCCATGCAAGGCAGGACTATACCATTAAGGAGTGGTGTGGGTCAATTGTACTTCCCAGGAGAGTCATTGAGTTGGTTTCATTAAACGAGTGCTTGTTTATGAAATAAAGTTAATAAACATGTAGGTCTTTTGTAACTAAATAAGTATTGATTATTGAGTTTTAGACTCAGAATGACATATAACAGAAGTCTTCATTTCATAACATTCTTACCCT
>NW_007730498.1:84214-85657 GCF_000696425.1 Galeopterus variegatus | reverse complement strand
GGGGAAGGGGTCCCATGAATTTGCTTTTCTAATCAGTTCCCAGGTGATACAGCTGCTGCTGATCTGGCCCCCACTTTTGAGATCTTCCGGTGTATACGTTATCAATGTCAGAAATTTCCGATTTCCTAGCAACTGAGAGAGTGTACGAGAGTGTCTGAGGCTGGCTGAGGAGTCTCAGACAGTTAGCTTTCATTTATTCATTTATTCAACAATTACTTACTGGGTGCCCATGTAGTCTCATTAGGTCATAAATATATACCTGTGAATAAGATTTAGATCATCACTGCCTTCAGGGTGCCTAAAAGCTAAATATGGAATTCTGATCAAGTATGTGATGATCATGAAAATGCTTTAGAACAAAATGGAGGGACAATGCCCAGACTTGTGGGGTGCTCAGGAAAGTCTTGGATGGGGTTGTGAAATAGCCACTTACTTTTCAGACTTCTGCACTAAACTATTAAAAATAAATAAATAAAGCCTGTAACTTTTGTGCTGGTGTCTTCTCCCTCTGAATTAAATGCATATCTTCTTTTCTCTATCTGGCTATTTTTGTCCCTGGATTGCCCATTCCATCTTATTTATTGCAGCTCAGTGTTCTGGTCCTCCGTGAAAACTTTCCAACCCTCCCTGGTAAATAAACACTTGTTTTTCTGCATTGCAAACATTTGGTGGCTATATTCATGTTAGGTATAATGGGCTATTTGCTGACTTGTCTATCCCCTCCAGAGTAGACTTGGATTCTTAATGACAAAGACTAGAAATGAATCATTTATCTTATAATCATAGTATTTAGCAAAATGCTAGGTACATAGAAAGTACTCAGTTGATTGGTTTCTGAATAAATAATAAAAGGGGGATAAATGAAAAAAGAAGAGGGGTGAGTTATTTTTACCATACAGATTGATTGCCATTTCCTAATATTTTTTACTTAATAGCAATTTTAAATATTTGGGTGAGAGAATTGGACAGACACAGCTTGGGTCTAGAGTCCATTATTTGTCCTCAAGTTGTGATTGGTGATGGGAAGTGTTGAGTTGTGTGATACATAAGTTCTTCTCTCTCTTTCTCTCTCTAAGCCACTTTATTGAAATATAATTGATATGTAAAAAGCTATATATATTTAATAATACTACTCAATGAGTTTGAGGATAAGTATCCACCGTGCAACCAACACTACCATCAAGGACATAGACATATCCTTCACCTCCCAAAGTTCCCTCCCACCCTTTTAATCATCATTAATGTTATTTATTCTTTCTAAAATAAATTATTTTAAAATAATTTAAATTATTAAATTAAATTATTTTCTCTTATCAGCTGTGGGTATACAAGTTAACTACCAAGGGCAAGGAGTGACATTAGTAAAACAATAGATTCAAGTCTTTCATTTAACTCCTTTCAAGCCCCCAAATCTCACTATTAGTATAAAGATATTAATCCAGA
>NW_007730498.1:81995-83133 GCF_000696425.1 Galeopterus variegatus | reverse complement strand
TAATGTTTCCAGGCAGGGATCATTTTCTGGGAAATTTATGCTTTTCTGAATCCAGAGAAAATTCATTTGGGAAAACAGAGAAAAGAATTCTAATCCCTCTGCTGAATTTAAGCTTAATAATCACCAAAAAGATGTTTCTACTTTGAAAGAATAGACTGACGTCAAGTTGAAAGCAAGAGCAGGAATCACTGACGTGCAGAATGGAAGGATAAGATTGACATTTCTGGAACCAGGACATGAGCAGGTAGGAGAGAAGCAGTTTAATTAGTGGCTACTTCCATGTTGTAAGTGTCTGTTTGTGGTCCTACCTGCTGTTGAGGGTGAATCATTCTTGCAAATAAAATAAATATTAATACATTTATATGCATAGTATATTTTATACAAATCTTTTGGGTGCTGTTCCAAGAAATAATAAGGCCTGGAAGCAAAATAAATTCTTAAATTGGCAGTTTTGACATGTGAATCTGTGTAGTATTGTTAGACAGTGTTAAAATATTGGAATTTTATGTTATTGTAATACTAGTGAATAATGTCAGCTGGTGTTTCCCAGTGTTTAAAAATACTTCATAGCTCACAGTTGTTTGTTAATACTTAGAAGAAATGTAAGGGAAAAAGATACAAATGTTGTTCTCGAATATTCCAGCATGAATGGGTAACCGATATAAAATCTGAATCAGCAAAAGAAACATAAATTTCAATGGCAATACAAAATTCAGGGAGAGCACATGAAAAACATTCATAATTTAAAAAAGGAAATGAGCTTTTATGAAGCAACATATAACCCTAAGCTCTACTTAAAGATCTTTGGACTCATTCTACCAACACTACCACAAAATAAAAGGAATTTTTCTATGAATGGAATATTTCTTACAAAGTAAAGATCAAAACTACTGGGTAGGGCTGTTAATGCTTTTTATACTTTAAAATTTCATTTTAAAAATGATAATTTTTAAATATTTTACACATTTGTGGTATTATCTTTCAGTACTTTGATTTTTATTTAGCATTTATTTTATCTCGTTTTCTTCTTTTAATGTTTTCCATTATCAAATGTTTATATTAGAAATCATTTTACACGTTATTAAAATATATAATCTAGTCGTAATAATATTGTTTCATAGTTATCATAAATTGTGTA
>NW_007730498.1:80179-80822 GCF_000696425.1 Galeopterus variegatus | reverse complement strand
AAAAAAAAAAAGGCAGATTAAGTAAAAATCTACTCTACTCTGGAAACTTCCTCATGCTTCCCCCATTTAAGTCCCAAGATGTCACTAACTAAACAGGAACTCCCTCTAAATTGCTAGTCCTCTCTGCACCCTAGCAAGTTCAGGAGCCTGGAGAAGTCAGTAGCCCAAGATCATGAAATGAGTGCATTCTACCCACAGAAAAGTATGCTGGCCCCTCATTCTCAACCCACATCATTTCTGTGACTCATTCTTAAATAAGAATGGATAGCCAGGTTGAAGAACTCCCAAGAATTTGAGAAAAGCTTCCAACATTTAAAAAAGAAATCAGAAAAGAAGATGTAAAATAAAGAATTCAATGCAAGATTTGGATAATGAGATTGTTGAAATCTCAGAGAAAATAATACAAAGGTATAATTAATGGAAAACTTGAAAGAAAATATTAGAAATTAAAGATTAAATTAAACCATCTGGTCCACTATTTAATTAATAGGTGTTATGGAATCAGAAAATTAGAAAAAACAGAAGTACAGAAATTATCTAAGAAATGGCACAGGAATAGTTTTTCCTGATTGAAAACATTCTAGTCAGTGCCCAACATCATAAAATATATGCCCTAAAACTTAGAAATTTCAGAATACCAGGA
>NW_007730498.1:0-80169 GCF_000696425.1 Galeopterus variegatus | reverse complement strand
CTAGAATATTAATCAAATGTGACAAAAAGAACACTGGAGATCATACATTGTTTTTCACGAGGCTACTAAAGAATGTTCCTCAAAAAAATAGGAGCTACTTCTTGGCTATTGTAAATAGCACTGCAATAAACATGGGAATCCAGGTATCCCTTTGACATGATTTCCATTCCTCTGGGTATACACCTGTAGAGCCAGGGCTGGGTCTGGAGCTCACAGACCTCTCAAGCCTGTTGTCCAGACTGGGTCACAAACCCTTCACACACAGGTCTCTGAGCTAGGTAATAGGATAAAAGGTCCTTTGAGCCTTGGTTGAAGGAATAGTCTTTATTCAGCACACACACATCTAAGAGCTAGGCAATCCAAAAAGAAACTCAGAAACTCAACTGCTACGGGCAAAGTACAAAGAAAAACTGAACAGCTGCCAGCAAAGTAAATATACTCTATTTTTAGATGCGATCTCTTTGCTGGCCAGCTGCAGCTTTACAAACTCAAGAACACACAATAGCAACAAACTAAAAAAGATACATGGGTGTGCACGTGCACTAACTCCACACACACACAACTTGTTTACAAGGAATGTGCTGCACCACCCCACAACCAGACCTAAGGCAAGGGGGCCTGACTAAGCTACTCTATTTTCCTCACAACATACAATAGTGAGATAGCTGAATCATATGGTAGATCTATCTGTAATTGTTTGAGGAACCTCCATACCATTTTCCATAAAGTCTATGCCATTTTGCAGTCCCACCAGCAGTGTAGGAGGGTTAGAGTTGGAACCAGCCTAAATGCTCATCATGGGATGAGTGGATAAGGAAAATGTGGTATATCTGCACAATGGAATACTACTCCACTGTAAGAAAGAACGAAACACTACTATTCACAGCAACATGGATGGAATTAGAGAAAATTATACTGAGTGAAATAAGCCAGGCACAGAAAGAGAAATACTGTATGTTCTCACTTATATGTGAGAACTAATAAAAATAAATAAATATATATATAAACAAATAAATGGGGGCAAAGGAAGACACAACAATCACAACAATTTCTTGAAGTTGTTAAGGTAAGTGAACACATACGATGTTGATGGGGAGGGGGAGGAGGAAGAGGGAGGGAGAAATTGGTAAAGGGACATGAAAATCGACTACATTGTATATTGATAAGTTAAAGTAATATATATATATATACATAAAGGAGCTATTCAAGAAAGAACACTTGAGATCCAGGAAATGAACAGTCATCCAACTCAGCAGAAATGTGAAAGGAAGTGCCAGGTCTAGTGATTTGTAATCATATGACAGGACACAGTGGGAATGTCTCCAAAAACAGAGCAAAAAAGAACCGATAGTTTGTTTCATATGTTTGAGCACTTGGGAAAATATTCACAAATGTTTTGGAGATCTGTTGGACATTTAGAAAAAATAGTGAAATATTCATAGAAAACTAAAAAAAGGGGAGAGGGGAAGAACAGAAAAATAAATTATCATAGCATATTGCTTGACTCAGAAAAAAAGGGGAGGGGGGAAGAACAGAAAAATAAATTACCATAGCATATTGCTTGACTCAATTTTGAAAATTATTTGCTATCCCAATATAAAAACGGTTGATTATCCAAAATTTGTGATAAAACAATACTAGACAGTCCCACGTGGCAAAGGACTGATGTCTCTGATCAGCAGCTAATGAAGCCAGGAGGACTGCCCACAGCAGCAGATCTTCCCCTTCCTCAGTTTGGAGATGGCTGCAGCCCTGGTCCATACTTTAATTGTAGCCTGTGAAACACCCTAAGTCACAGATACCCAGCTAAGCTGCCCCTGGATTCCTGACTCACACTGTAAAATGATAAATGTTTGTTGTTTTCAAGCAGCTAAATCTTAGAGTAATTTGCTGTGCAGCAACAGATAATTAATGCACCTTTCCTGTCTTACATATAATTTTATAGCCTGCAAGGAAGGAGTTTTCAATTTTATAGACATTATTCTGCTCAATATACAATTATGGAGTGGTTAATTTTTTTTTTTTAAATTTTAGAATTTGTTAGTGACCAGGGAAGATGCTTTGCTTCCTTCATTTTTTGGCTTAGCAAACATAGTTGAAGAATCAGAATCAGACAGACTGCAGAATAATGCTTCTAATGATATTTTTGTTTGTCTAAACATCTTAGAGAATGCTATCACAACTGGTGGGCTGTGGTAATACCCATGCTAATCAGCGCCTTAGCCCAGTGATCTTAATATGAATAGCATCTGAAACCTTGAGATATAATCCCATGTATCACAAAAACCCATCCTTCAGCTCACAGAGGATTGGTTGGAATGGACTCCTTTCTCCAACTAAGCCCATCAGATACTCTCTCCCAAAAATTTAAAATTGGCATACATTGATGGAGTCATTTTACTGTGGGGATCTAAAAGGAATGTTCTGTAGACTTAGGGTCTTACATGCAGACATGTGTATCAGACAAATAATGCAAGACAGTGTACAGTGATACACCTGAAGTCAATACATAAAAAGAACCCAGCTCTAGCAAACCCAGAGCTGAATGTGCGCACACACGCGCACACGCACATGCTCAGACACATGGTTCCTTCAGTTTTCAATTTCTTTAAAATGGGCTCTATGAGCATTTCTTTTTGCTTAAATTAGTATAACTTTGGTTGATTTCTATTCCTTGCAAATAAATCATCACTGAATAAGATGGAAGTTAGAACCCTTCATTGGGTTTTCCTGAAAGGTGAATTGGAGGAACCACTTCATGTCTATGCCAGCAGGCTTTATCCAGACCTGTATTCTTGAGATACTGCTCCCAGGAGAGACAAGAACAGTGTACTAGCAAGCTCTTCATAAAAGCCACCATCAATAAACAAGCAAAGAAGTTGTGATTTCTTTGTTTTGAAACACTTCTATATAAATTAATCTTTCTAAGTATCAATTGATCTTAATAGGAACCATTCAATCTTATTCAGCAGTCTGTGGCATGGGAAAACTGACATTTCCGAATTTAACAGGCTCTGTTGTTCAGAAAACCACCTGTAACAGTAGATTATTGTATATATTAACCAGCATTATAGGTACGTATCTTAGATTACCTCCTTTTCTTACTGTTGTGGAATGTTGTGGATTATATGCTGACATTATTTTAAAATCTTTTTTAAGATTTTACTGTTTACTAGATCCGTTCTTGTTACTGTCTCTGTAATAGAAAGGTTATACTTTTTAAGTTAAAACCCAGGATAATCTCAAAGCTTACTTTAACTACATTCACCATTCCTGCTCACTATTTATGCTGTGAAAATATCTGGTGTTTTGAAGCCAGACTGCATTCAACAACGCTCACTTTATGTAAGAAATGTTTGCTGAGCATCTCCGATTGGCACATGCTTTGTTAGGTTTTGCTGTATGTGTGATTTCTATAACTTCTCTGAGTCTCAATTTTATGATCTATAAGATAGTAATAATTTTTCTTATTTTTATATGTTTGTTGTGTGGATAAATAATCAGCTTATTCCTGGGGACATAGTGGATATACAATAACTGTTATTTTCCTTGTAATTATACATACACATGAACAAATTAACTTGAATTATTTGGCAGCCATTTGGATATTGGAAGTACAAGAATTTTAGGCAGCATGAAAGCAATATAATAAACAATAGGAGAATAAGAAGTCTGCACTGAGGCTAAGTCAAATACTGAAATTAATTACTTGTTTCAATGCCACATGTATCAACAAAGAGCTTTCTTAGGCACAGTCTGAGCAGAAGCAGTGAATCTAAACGTAAGTACAGAAGGTCTGTTAGTGACCAAAGTGCAGTCAAAGCCTACTAGTAAAACTCATGCACTTCTCTTTAGATTGGTTTCTTCTTTGAAGCTTCTAACTCGTATTTGACATAGAATTCTAATAAATTAATAAGTGGATTCCCAGGCCACATCAGATTAAGAAAAGCAAATTAAGAGTAGGGTGCAATCCTACAGTACACAGATACATTCAAGAGAAGCTGACAGTATATCCAACAGTCAGGGAATAGGAGAATCAATGAAAGTAGGTACAGCAAAATTATGCTGTCTACACTACGTGAATCATTGTGCAGTATATGCATTACTGAAACAACACACTGTACCCCACAAATGTACACCAGTAAATGTTAAAATAAAAATATTAAAAAAAGAAAAAGTAAGTAAGTATAACTACATACACAGCTGACTGAACTGTTAACAGTACAATAGTCTTGGTTAAAATCTAGCCAGATAATGTCCAAAATAAAGGTTATAAATAATCAAGAAAAGGGCCAATAATGTTTGAAATATTCTGTTTAGTAAGGCAAGGTAGTGACTCAGGAGATAAGAAAGTTTTGTTTTTTGTTTGTTTTTTTTAATATAGAGAAAGAAAATGGTAAAAACTTGAAGTTTTGAATATTAAATTACAATTTTTGGTATTCTTTAAAATTCAATTACATGAAATACTAGAGTCTCTGATAATGCTGAATAATAGAGGCATTATTTAATATATTCTATGCAAAATTGAGCCAAATTTTAATAATAAACTAGTTCATTTCTTTTGGCAAATACAAAAAACATCTAATAAGAGGTTACAGAAGGATATATCCACAGGCACTTATTCAAATAGTCTTTTAGTTAAGTACTTCTGGCACATGAACTAGTACTAGGGGGCTATAAATTCCTTTCAACATTTATTTAAGACATTATAAAGTAAACACAGCAGGAAATTGTGTAAAGAGCAGAGTCATTTTGGTGTATCACAGCACTGAATCTTGAACACTGTTACATGTGATATGGCCCTGCAGTCAAGCAAAGACATGAGAATGCAAAAAGGTCAGAGATTCAAACTGATAATTAGAGAGTAAAGAATAAATGCAGACCAATTAAAGGTTAATTCCTTCCCTTGGTAGTACTAGGAGCCCTTGTCATTACAGGTATATTTACTAGTATTAAATGTAATTTAGTGTTAAAAATTCTACCTGATTCTCATGTAGGCATTTATTTTTTTTATTTATCTCTTTTTCCTGATTGAAAACTGCTTTCTGTAAGAAGCTGGGGTTAATTCTTGCATCATTTTATAGTTATATAAAAAGGGAACTATCTCATCCTATTTGATCTGCAGAGCTGATTTCATGGGTGTGTGATATATGCACTTGCATAGCGCCCCCCCCCCCCGAAGAGCCCCAGGTTTGACTTATGCTCTGTTGCTGCCATCTTGAAATTCTTAATAATTTTTTAACAAGGGACCCCAATTTTGCCTTTTGCACTGGACTCTCCAAATTATGTTGCCAGTCCTCTTTTTCTGTTTTACAGTCTATAAAGTGATGCTTTTGGTGTTAAAATATAAATAGTCCCAATACTTAAATCATAGTCAACCACAAAATTAACTCGAAAATAAGTGTGGTTTCTTCTCTTCCTGTGCTACTTCTCTCTCCTCCTGTTAAATGATGGTTTTAGACAAGTAGACCAATGAAACCGAATTACCCCTGAAACCGACTCAAGCATGTATGTATACTTGTTACTTGACAGATTTGCTACTAGAAATGAAGTGGAGGAAGTCTGATGGTCATTGCCATAAGTGACACTGATATATTGAAAAGAAAAAGAAAAGTATATTTTAAACTTTCACCAAACCAAAAAAATCAGTTCTGGGTAGATTAAAAATCTAATTGTGAAAAGCAACATGTAGAGTGATAAATGTGGTTATATTAAAAATGTGATCTTCTGCTCATCAAGACATACTGAAGGAAGTGAAAACTCAAGCCATAAGCTCTGAGAGTGTAGCTATATCACATAAAGTACAGAAAGGACCAACATCTAGAAGAATATTTCAAACAGTTCAATAGAAAGTCAGGCAAAAGAGCTGAAGGTACACCTCAAAAAAAGAGGAAACTTAAATGAAAAATAAACATGTAGAAAGGTACTCAGATTTAGTAATAATCAGGAAATGTAAATAAAAAGGAGACACCATATCAAAACCACCAGACTAGCAAAAATTTTAAGTCTGTGTCGTACCAAACATTGGAGAGGATATGAATCAAACAGAAACTTTCACATACTAGAACATGGATTACAAATTGAAAAATATCTTTTGTTTGTTTATTTGACAAAAAATGATTATCTATATTTATAAGGTATAATGTGATGTATGTGTACATCATTACAAGGTATAATTTTGATGTATGTGTACAAAGATTAAATCAAACCAATTAATATATTCATTACCTCACCTTTGTGTGTGTGTGGTGAGAATATTTAAAAATTATTATTTTAGCAATTTTGAAATATAGCTGGTCCTCTGTATTCGTGGATTCTACATCCACCAATTCAGCCAGCCAAGGATCGAAAATATTGAGAAAAACAACCAATAAAAAATAAATAATACTATTGTAAAAATAATGCAAGTTTTTCAAAATACAGTATAACAACTATTTACAAAGCCTTTACATTGTATTAGTTACTATAATCTAGAGATGATTTAAGGTATTTGGGAAGATGTTCATAGGTAATATGCAAATACTACACTATTTTACATAAAGGACTTGAGCATCCCTGGATTTTGGTAAGGGGGGTGGTCCTGGAACTTATCCCCTGCAGATAATCAAGGGACTACTGTACAGAACACATTGTTATTAACTATGGCCCCTGTGCTGTACAATAGATCACAAAAACTTATTCTTCCTTTCCAAACTGAAACTTTGTATCCTTTGACCAACATTTCCTCTTACCCCATCTCTCCCCCATCTAGCTTCTGGTAACCATCTGTCTATTCTCTGTTTCTATGAGATTTACTTTTTTATATTCCACATATCTCTTCTTTAGAAAACTGTATGATTTTACTTGAATATGAAACACACGTGCCCCATGACCAACGAGTTTTATCATTAGGTTTTAATAAATTAGATAAACTCTTACACATGTGTACAAGAAAATTCATAGCAGCATAGCTCTTAATAGAGTAGATTAAATAAATAAAATGGGATATCATCATTCAATGTCATAATCCAGCAATGAAAATGAATTAACTACAGCTACAAGCATCACCAGAAATGAATTTCCCAAACATAATAATGAGCAAAAGATACAGGACTCAAAATATTCCTATTGCAGGCAAAGCATAAACAATATATTGTTAGGGGCACATATATAAGATGCTAAAATCAGAAAGAAAAGCAAGATAATTATTCTCACATCAGTGAGGACAGTAGTTATTCTTAGGGACAGGAAAAGAGGAAAATGCAACAAAAAAGATCAGGGGCTCTAAGTTACTGGTAATGTTTATTTCTTAATAAGAATTTTGGTTACTTTGATGTTATCTTTGTTATTCTTTAAAATATACATGTCGGGTTTATGTGCTCTGATAAGGTATTAATATTATATTTCATCATTAAAAAAATGCCTCATGTTTCAAGGTATTATGTACCTTATATTTACTGTACTTAAAGGCAACACCTTTCAAGGAGATCTGCATATTGTTGACACACCTTTAATGAAAATGACAGATTAATTTCTAACTTTCATCCACAAGATCTACCAAGAGAAACAAATTTATATTCATTTATTCATTAAAGATTTTTAAATGAACATTCTATACTAGATCCAGTGCTAGTTGTTTTTGTAACAAACATGAGTATAATATACATCTGATCTTAAGAAGCACAAGGTCCTGATGGAGATGAAAGGATGTAAACAAATTGGTAAGACTGTTGAGTTAGTTTTACAAGGAGACCAATTATCTACCCTTTCAAATCTCCAATAATATTTAAGTACTATGCCCCCCCCAAAAGAATCACATCCTAAGAAGAACAGGCATTATTAAAGTTCTTAAATAGTGATTAGAGCTAGTGCTGTGGATTGATTGAATTGTGTCCCCAAAGTCCATATATTACAAGCTTAATTCCTACTGTTAACTGTTAGGGTGGGAAGTCCTATTATGGTAATTGAAAGGTGGAGCCTTGAAGAGGTGATTAGATTGTAAGATCGTGCCATAGCGAATGGATTAAAAATGGTGGTCATGGGCGTGGTTCTGAGGTCTATAAAAGGAGAGTGAATGAGGAGGTTAAGTCTCTGCTCTCTCTGCTCCACCATTTTTGCAATGTGATACTCTGCTGTCACTGTTGCCAGCACCATGGCTCTCACCAGATGTGTTCCCTGGACTTTGACTTCCCAGACTCAGAAACTGTAAGCAATACATTTCATTTTTCTCATAAATCAGCCAGTTCCAGGTATTTTGTTATAAGCTACAGAAATGGACTAAGGCAGCTGGTTTTCTAGGAACAAAGATTTTGAAGGAGACAGATGTTGTGGATGCGTTTGAAAGCATGGCCCCTACTTCTCACTCCCTGCTCCCATGTGGTAAGGGCCAGAGTCTCTTCCACAATGTGGGTAAGAAAAGGAGGTGAGAATGATAGAAATTGAGGCACTAAATGTAGCTGGAGACTAAATAATAGCGGGCCTTTATGCCATTCTATGGTATTTACACTCTAAGTGATGGATAACTATTAAAAGATTTTAAACAAGTACTGCCAAGGCAAATAGACACATTAGTCATGCAAATCTCTTTCTTTACCTGAGTACAGGATTTAGGTATGGATAAGTACAAGTTTTTCTCTTTATCCTTTCTTTTTGATAGGATCTTTGAAGATTGCTTTGGATAGACTGGGTGTGATAGAAGTTTTTGCCCAAGGCACCATATTTTTACTGTGAACCTGAAGCAAAGATTCTCTCTACATGGTTTGTCTGCCTTTTACTTCATGGTTCCTTGAGGAACAATCCATAATATTTACATTAAGTCCACGGCACTGTGGTTTTATGTGCTTTAAGAATATGTACTCCGCAAGAACATTAATTCAAATGGGAGATGACATTACTGGTATTAAGCTATTGAACAAGCAGTATCTAAAATCATTACTGTTATTTCAGCTGGGAGATGTAAAGGCTGAGTTGTTTATTTTGATTGTCTTGCTTATATTTTCAATTTGAGCCACTGAAGACTAGGTTACTGAGAACAAGAATTTGAAGCATTTAGCTAGATGCTATAGTCTCAGGAAAGGGACCGGTGATTGGCAGACCCTCAAAACTTGTCTGTTGATTTCAGTGTCTTCACATGGGTTTCTCCAGCTGCAGGGAGAATAGGGCCTTGATTCAAGCTCTATAAATGTTTCTTTACAGAAGAGCTATTCACCTCCAAAAAAACCCCTGAAATCATACCTATACATTTCTACTTGTTTTGCAAAGGTAGTGTTACAAAATGTTTTTAGCTCTGTAGAAATAACAGTTTACC
This sequence comes from Galeopterus variegatus, assembly GCF_000696425.1. Lineage (NCBI taxonomy): Eukaryota > Metazoa > Chordata > Mammalia > Dermoptera > Cynocephalidae > Galeopterus > Galeopterus variegatus. Next base: position 70,883 of record NW_007730498.1, on the reverse strand, counting down.
GACTTAGTACTAGAGGAATAATTTTAGAGTCAGACACCAACATTATTATTAATACTATAAAAAACCCAGTATTCCATATTTAAATTTTGAGCCAGAAGAAAATTTTAAAGGAAATCCATATTTTTTGAATTATGAAATAAACATTTCCACTACTAGCGGTATTTCTTTCTTACATTCCTTCATCGAAGAGACTGTTAGCAGAATTTATACCTATGATGAATGCTGTTCCTAAAATTCCAAGAGAAAGATGTCATTGACTTGTTCTTTAAGTGCTAATACAATAGAGATATGACCATATGGTGTTTTCTACTTTTAACTTAACCTGCATTGTTCTGTTTCCAAATTGATATAGTCATAAGAATCCTTGCTCTAATAACTTATGTTGTGTGACCACCTGAAAAGAAGAAAAATGTAAAACTACTGTATATTTCCAAACATCAAGTAGAAAGTGTTATTAAAATAATTTAAATAACTTAAAATTTCTATAGAACAACAAAATAGATTCTGCATATCCTTGCTCCTCAAAATGTGATCTGAGGATTAGTTCATGAGCATTATCTAAGAACTTGATAGAAATGCAGAATCTCAGGCCTCACCCCAGATCTACTGAATCAGAATCTGCAAGGTCTTCAGGTGATTGGAATGTGCATTAAAGTGTGAGGAACACTTCTATGAGTGATCTTTACAAATGTACGACTATAAAATTTGGTCCTATAAATCATAACTTTACCCATATAGTAGAATCCTAGAAATGTGAATTCTTTACAGGAATTATGATTGTAGCTTAAGAATAGTCAAATTTGGGATCTCTTAGTAAAAATAACCTAGCTGAGTTAAATTGTACATAAATAGAAAAGTAATTTCTATGGTAACCCAGGTTTCCTAGGTATTTAGAATTAGGAAATTGAAAGGTAATCAGTGTAGTTTCTAGGGTGCAATTGCAATGGATGAAATCTTTGGCCAAATGGCAAATGAGTGCATGGCTACAATTGGCACCGAACTGAGATGACTGCTGTCTTCTCAGTGGCAGCACATAAAGTACTTGCTACCAATTTTGAGATTGCTGTGACATGATGAAATATAAAAAGTAATCTCAATGTCTCAGAGAAAAATAGTATCCAAAATGTCCATATTTATATCACAAGGGTAAGGTGTTCTGATACACAGCTAATTATTTTGAGATTGCTGTGACATGATGAAATATAAAAAGTAATCTCAATGTCTCAGAGAAAAATGGTATCCAAAATGTCCATATTTATATCACAAGGGTAAGGTGTTCTGATACACAGCTAATTTATTATGATTAAGAACTCAGAAGGATGGTATATATCTTGAACATGTAGAAACAATGTTTTGAATAGAAAATATCCTTGTGATATTTTCTATTGATCATTAAAATACAATTCATATTTTAAAAAATTATTTAGTTTTATTTATTTATTGCTGAAAATCAGGATTTAACCATTCATAAGATTGAATCAAAACATTTTGTTGTCGCAGTATTAACAGTTTGACTTATGGCTGGAAGTCATAGGCAAGTGCTAAAAAGCATCTATTCTTATTTCAAAATGTTTAATCAGCAACCCTGAGTAGCCGACTGCTTTAGACACTAAATTCATTTGAAAGTTAAGGAAAATAAAGAAAAGGAATGAATTATTTTCATCTTGGGGAAGGATTGTTCTCTGAAATATATATCCCTTCCCAAAGATGCTTTGATGTTACTGTTTTCTGTGCCAGAAAAAACAAAACATTGTAAGCAACATTGAATTTTGAGTGTCCTCATGTGTTCTCTAATCTCTGACAAAAATTAATTTGTCAACTGTTCCTGAGTCCCTAGTGTGTGCTATGTTGCATAGAGTAAATCAGTGATTCAGGGATAAAACACGGTCTCTTCAAAGCAGGAACCGTGGCCTTGGCCTTTGCCTCCCACCAATTCCTGTATGTGTTTAAAAACTGCTACTTAAATCAGCCATGCTGCTGATACTTTTAACTTTGGCAATATCAGTTATCAAATCTGGACCTTGTCCTTGAAATTTAGTTTAAAAGGGCCTGAGATCTCCATCCACCTTTTAAATGTTTTCATTTTACCCCTAAGCCTATCAGAAATCTTACCTATTCTTCAAGGAAGATTATCTGAGATTGGTACTTTAGGACAACAATTGCTTCTTACTTTCCTAGTGATATCTTGAACTCACTTTGACCTTCATGTAACTCATGACTTACACCTGAACTGGGTGCAGCCCAAGGTAAAGAACTACCTTGATAAAACAACTGTATTCTCTTCCTCTTACCTACAAAGATTGAACTCACCTGTGTACTCTACAGTTCTAGACCTTTTCATATAACCTTTTCCATAAGCCAGGGAAATGGTGCCAAACGTGTCTCTCATAGCAAAGATGTCATTGTCTAGGCTAGAAAATCTGGAGAATTACAATTAAGTGCAATGAATGCTACTTTCCTCCCCAGAAACATTTTAAATTTCCTTTAGAAATAAGGAATAAGAGTTCCCTTTGAACTTGTGGTAGGTGGATGTAGGCACTTCTGATATAATAAAGTTACCAACAAGGATACAGCTTAAACTCTGGGTACCATATAATATATCAGTTCCTGTCCCAGATATGTTGTCTGACAATATAAGCCCACTTATGGGGAAAATGGAATAGAATATTCAAAATTAGCATTTATACTTAACACCTGGCATGTATGACTACCACACATTTAGAATTTATAAAACTCCTGGTCCTACAAAAGGACCAGTCGGTCTCACTTTCATCTGAGAGGATTTCGTCCCCTATTAAAATCATTTCTCACCTCTATGAAGTCTGAACTTTTAATACCTTAGAGATTTCCTATGCGTTTCTTTAGCATTAAGTGTCTGTCCAAGAATCATGAGCCAAAGTTCTTGAATCAGTCTCTGATTTTATTTAAACTTCTAAAGCTTGAAAGTGAAAATAATGCTGTCAGTGTCCCAAGAGCTATCTATCAGTCATGAGCTTGCCACTAAAGCACAATGCAATGATACCCAAACCCATAATGAAAGGAGTGATAAAGTTAGGTATTACAAAAGGTCCTGTCAACCCCTGAGATTCTAGGAATTTCTCCAGCTTTTAAGAAATTCTTTGAGATTTCTTTGAAAGTTCTTTTCTTTGGAAGCCAAAGATGCAGGAGATACCACTTAGTGGAGATACCATGCATATCCACTTGGTTCTGGGAGACATGTAAGAAATTTAATGTAGAAAGGAGAATAGATGGAATGAGCAGGGAATAAAGAACATTTTAAAATGGAAGGTATCAAAAATCTCCCTTATGTGAACATAAACTTTTACCTAGTAAGAATCTCTTTGGATCAGCACCCTGTTCTCATCGTTAGTCCCTGTAGTTTATGTGGAGCTGACACCACCTCTGGCTTCAGGCAGGGCTCCATGACAAAGCCAGAGTCCTCCCCAGGACTTTTTTTGGAATCATTGTGAAAGAGGCACTCTTCTCTTGGATGGCTTGCTCCAGAATGATACAAGGCCAGAGTTACCCATAGCCTTATTTTCTACTGTGTGGGAAATTGCTGTCCAGGAAAAATACTATCTACAAAGAAGCAAAGCTCAAAGGGTAAAAAATGAAATAAAGTGTCCTAATGCCAGCTTCCTTTTGTTCAACGCCCCTTACAAATTATTCACATCACTCACATGAAATAGCTTTGATTTGAGTTTCTTCATTGGATGGGAGAGAAATGATTTTAACTATCCTTTTCAATTGTGGAAGTCTAAATTTTTGTTGCAACATCTGTCTAACTATCTAGCCAATTAGTTGTCATCTAGAGTAACTATCCCTACTCCACGCCAAAGAGGATTTGAAAAAGTCAGAATTAGTGCTGTCTCCAAAATCAATCATGGAAATGGCTTACATAATTCTTTTTGATTTATCAATAGTTTAAATCAGTCCCAGTTTATCTCCAACCTAATTTTAGGTGCAGATTGGTATGTAGGTGGTTGAAGAAATAGAAGTTTTTTATAACTCTAGATACTGTTTTTCAAAAAATTTCTCCAAAATAAAAGTCTATATCTGTAGCAATAATTGGCAGAGAGAGAAGTGTCAAGGGAAGGTATGTTGAATAATAAAATAAGAGCCATCTGTTTAAAGAAGACTTGGCAGGCTTATCCCTTAATGGGAGAACTTATTTTCTATGCCAAAAATTGGTCCTGGCAATGTACTGTAGACCCGAAAGCACTGGGACTTTATTTAACCTGAGTCCTCATGTTTGCTGTTTGTGATCTTACCGTTAGTGTAACTGGCTTATTGAATTAGCAGGACTTCACAGGATGTCCCTTAATGGGAGAACTTATTTTCTATGCCAAAAATTGGTCCTGGCAATGTACTGTAGACCAGAAAGCAGTGGGAATTTATTTAACCTGAGTCCTCATGTTTGCTGTTTGTGATCTTACCGTTAGTGTAACTGGCTTATTGAATTAGCAGGACTTCACAGGATGCAAGTAGAAAGTAACTCCATTCTTTCCCAATATGCCTCCTTTAAATCTATTCTCCCAACTTACACCACATCTCCATCCTCCATCCCCTTAGATGAAGTCTCTGCCATCTTCCATAGCTTTTCTTGTCAGTACATATTTTTATATATTTTAATTTTTAATATGTATAAAATTTTGTACAATCCACAATAAAATATTTATTTAGACTTACTATGTATTTACTTTTTTCCTTCTTCTTTCCTTTATGTATCTCATACTTGCTATATAGTTTGCTATGTAGTTTTGGGGGACCCCAAAGAATAACATTTAACATTTCTTTGGGTGCATTTGTCACATGTAATATCTGTATTTCACCTACCTGTGACTAGGTGTGAATTTCTTTTTTACAGAACTAAAATATTTGATATTAAAAATGTGGAAAAAATTTAATGCTCAGGATATATATATTGAATCAGTACATTTCAGTGAATATAATGTATATATTTTGTAAAACATCAAAGCCATATATTCCATTTAAAAAGAAAATTAACCACCATCAATTCATCTATGGCAAAACATTGATTGTAAGATGTGTCCCTTTTTTCAGAGACTGAAAAAGTATGGTAATATCATTCTTAGATGTTTGATTTGGAAATGGTGCACTAAATCAGAAGACTTAGCTAAAAATAATGAACAATTTTCAAAATTGCATTCATATTTTGCTTCTCAGAAACTAACACGAGGAAAAATTTTGATGAGGAGTGAAGAAGTAAAATCCATTTACTGTAAAATATTTGATAAGAGTATATATTTCTAAAATATATTATTCAATGTAATTAGGACATCTGGAAGTAAATTATGAATAAAATCATATAGATATATTTGTTATTTTATTTGCCAACAATGGTATTATATACTCTTTTCATAAATGTAAAATGTGGTCCCACAAGGCTTGTCTACTTGTCACAACTCAAAAGCAAGAGGTAATTCTTACCTGTTAGGCACCATCAGCTACTTCAAAACTGCTTCCAATGTCTTTAGTTTGATGAATGGCTTGGTATCCATGAGCTACCTGTTGCTCCAGCTCTGAGGAGTGAGGCCATGTCCCAATACATCTTTTTCATTATTCTGATATTTCTGAGACTATTAGCCTGAGACTGAATCATTTGTTGCCTCAATGTCTCAGTGTCAACTAAAGTAAAGCACTAATGAGAGGAAGCCTTTGAGATACAGAGTGTAGAGAGAAGGTACTCAATCAAGATAAGAATGAGAGGATGAATGAATGAGTAACTGGGGAGAGGGCAGAAGTCTGGATTGCTAAATAGAAATGATGGGAAAGAAGCACAAAAGGAGGGTCTTTCACGTTTGCAGGAAGTAAAGCTAGCATAAATATAGCAAACATAAGGGAAAATATAGAAGAAAATATTTTAGGACCCTCATACTAAATGTCCATTGAAGGTAGTGACCATGTCATTTGCCTTTGTATCACCAGAAACTACAAATGTCTCTGGCACATACACAAATTCAGTATATTAATGAAGAATAAAAAAGAATAGAGTCTTAGGGTTTCCTGTCAAACATGTAAGGAGCTTGGAAGTTGTCATTCATGTCCTCATAACAAGAAAAGAAGCTGAAAAAAACTGAAAATCAACAGCCCATCTTAGATCCATTAGAGAATGGCAGTCACAGGACAAACCATTGCCCCTAAACTAGAGAGACAGACAAACAATAGTCACAGCTTACCTTTAGTGGAAGTCCAGGAGCAGAAGCCTGAAGCAGAAGCCAGTAGCAGTAAGAACTCACACTAAAGGCCTGTCTTTAAACAATAATTTATAAAGTGCTAGAGGTTCAGTGTGGACTAAGTTGAAAGTTAAAAGCTCCTAAGGGGCCTAGTCTTAGGAGGAATGCCACACTTTTGAGAGTTTTAACCATCAAGAGTCCTACCAGGCTCTCACTGAGATGATCTGAGAAAAATCCCCTCCTGCTTCCAGCAAGAGGAGGGGAAATGTAACCATTCTGAAGTAAGCCCAGATTCCTCTATAGTTCTTAACAAGGCCAGTCCTAAAGGGAGACTATTTTACAAGGGTCTAACCGACTGGGGTTTTACCAAAGTCTAACCAACCTAGGGAAAGGGAAATACCCAATTCAACCTAACTAAAAGACTGATAATGCTTCCCTATCCCCTGCACTTGACCACCACATCACTAGAGCTCCTGGGGGATTATAGCAAAAAAGAGCAGCAAGCCTCAGACCCTATTTAAGGAGTGTCGAGGAAAACCCAAAGACAAGAGTGGAAACAAAAACAAGCACACTAGAGGAAATTTTAGCCTCTGACACCACAGCTAAAGTAAATAGGAAACACAGTCTCACTCCTAGCCAGATAAACATAAAACCTCACACTTTATTTGTAATTGATCTAACAGATAACAGTTGGTTCAAAAAAATAGTAGCAATGATGTACTCAGTGATTATTGTTTATGAATAAGTGACATAAATGACATCAATGTTATAAGGAATGGGAGGTAGGAATTGGGAATACTCTTGTTATGAGGTACTGATTCAATCCATGAAATGGTATAGTGTAATTTAAAGGTGGACTTGAACTAGTTGTAAATATATATTGCGAATTCAAGGGAAGCCACTAAAAAACATAAAAAGGAAGTATAATTTATATACTAACAGTATAAAAATGGAATTATATAAAATATTCAATTGAAACTAGAGAAGGCAGAAAAAGAGTGGAAGAGGAAGAAAGAAAGGAAGGAAGGAAGAAGAAAAAAAGAAAGGAAGAAAGAAAGAAAGAAGGAAGAACAAAAAATATATTAATATACTGTCAGAATGGATAAAAACCCAAGACCTAAACATATGCCGTCTACAAGAAACCTGCTTTAAATATAAAGCCACAGGTACATTAAAAGTAACTTAATGGAGAAAGATGTATCATGCTAACACTCGTCAAATAAAAAAGCTGAAGTAGCAGTACTAATTTCAGTCAAAGCAGACTTCACAGCAAGGGAAATTGTCAGGGATAAAGAGATGTGTTACATGATAATAAGGGGGTCAATTCTCCAAAAGGGCATAACAATTCTTAGTGTATATGAGCCTAACAAAAAAAAAAAAAAAAAAAAAAAAAAAGTGAGGCAAAAACTGAGAACTGCAAGGAGAAATAAATGAATCAACTATTGTAGTTGGAGGATATAATACCTGTCTATTAGTAATTGACAGATCTAGCAAGCAGAGAATCAACAAGGACATAGTGAACTGAACAGTGCCATTGATGAACTGAATCTAATTGACATCCAGCAACAGCAGAATACACATCTGTCACAAGCTCATGGGGAACATTTACCAAAATAGAACAAACTGAACCATATAATACAACCTAACAGCATGTGTAGGATGCAGCAAAGACAGTGCTTAAAGGGAAATGTATAGTATTGAATGCATATATTAGAAAAAAATATATAAAACCAATAATCTAAGCTTCTACCTTAGAAAACTAGAAAAAGAAGAGCAAATTAAATCCAAAGTAGGCAGAGGAAAAGAACTTGAGTTTTAGTGTGTATTGTACTTGTGAGGATTACCTTTATAAAAGAAATATAAGTGGAAAAAATTCAAATCAAATTTTTCCTACATTTTAGATAAGTTCAAATTCTGTTTCTACATGTCTTGGTAGCACCAAAAATGTACCAACTCTCTGAGATTCAATTTCCTCATCTGTAGTAGGACAGTAATCACTATTTCATGCCTTTATTGTGAGGATTAAGTGAAATAATTTATAAAAAACACTTAGCACATTAGGCATCGAAAATGATAGTTGTCTTCATCACCAACCTCATCCTCACCATCACCACTACCATCATCACCATCATCACTATCATTATAGTCACTGCAATCAAATGCACATCGATCGACAATATGGAACATACAAAGATAAATGAAACTTACTAGAGAGGCTTCCTCTTTGCTAGAGCATCTACTTAAACACTGCCTTCTTCAGGACGCAGTCCTAGGTGAATCTGTCCTGGTGTTGATGGCTTACCTTCTAATGGTCCCCTGTCTTTGTGCTGCTGCTACTCAGTGACCCAGACTAGAGATGCTTTGTCTCTTCAAGTTTTGCTATACTATTTCACTCACACACATTAGTTTATGGAAGATTTTATAGCAGAAAGGAGAGGTTTATATCATATGCCTCATTGAAGACAATATGAAGATTCTTATTAGACACTTCCATTCTATCAAGTCCTTCTTAGCAGTCCTGTTAACAATGGTTTTGCTTTCTTATCTTTTTCCTGACCATGTGTCCATTCCCATGTCTTCTCTCTCCCTATCTCAAGTTTATCTCCACAAACTTCAAGTTCCTCTCTTGCCATTAAACAGAGTCATTCAGTTCTTATTGGCTACACATCTCAAAACGTGTGTAACATTTTACAACCTGAACTCAGAAAGTTATCTTTTTCAGGACAGCTCATTTCACCCTGCTTTGCAGACACTCTCTTGCCTGGCCTTAATGAAGTCCTAGGCTAGTCCCACAGCTTTTGCAGGTTCTTTACATTTATTTCTGTTCAGTCCAATCTAACATCAAGATTGTTCTCATGCAAATTAAAGTTTTCCCCCATCGCTAATCTACACCTAGTTCAGAGAGGAAAACTGCAGTAGGGATGGGATTTGCAGTGCGCTCCTTCATGATTTCCCCACCTAACTCTTCTCACTCTGCAGCCTCTTGCTCCTCCTCTGTTGGAGGAGTGTTGGAGGAGTGGAAAGGGTAAGGTTCAGAAAGGTCTGTAATGTACCTTTGTAATCTGACACTCACGCCCACTAGGAGTAGTGGATGCTTAACTAGCCCCTAATCTGGGTGCAGGGCCATCCAAGGGCACCCCAGGAATCCCTAATGGGAATCTTCCACCTGTGGCTCCATGATAGGTTGATGTCTCCTGTGCTGGCTGCCTACAGCTCTCCATATGGTCCTGGATTGTTTTAGGTCATCTCTGTAAGGGCCACATCAATTCTGAAGTGGCCCAAGTTCCCTACCTTTCTACTGGGTTCAGATCTGGCCCACAGGAAACATAAGCTTCCTTGCTTTGGCCGCACCCTGGGAAGTGTAGGCTGTTCCCAGTGTAGCCTCGTCTTTAAGCTCTGCAGGCACAGGCTCCTCCAGCCAGCTGCTTGTAGACTGGTGTCACTATCTCCCAGTGTTTAGGTGAGAGAGATAACACAATACTCTGACAATAGGCTCTTGAAAGAAATTCTCTTTACCAATACACCTTTTCCAGTCACATTCTCTTCTATATATATCCTGGAGGTGGCAGTGGTGTATGGTAGACTGGACTAGAATTGGCATCATCCCTCAGCAAATTATAGATAGATGTTTGGGCACAACTTTTAAAAATAATGTGGTCACTGAATGAACACCATTTGTCTTAACTTTAGGACTTCACCCGTATCTAAGAAAACAGAATAACTCCAATTTTAACATCCTGTTTCATTTGCATATAGAAATCCATCAGGATTTTCAGTAAAACTTAGACAAGATTACAGGTCACAATTTTGTTCTTTGTGTATATAGTAATTTATTGCATTGAGTTTCTATTTTTAAAAACATTCTTTTTGTGTTATTTTTCTTTTCTTATACTTTCTATTAAATTATAAGTTCTCTGAGGGCATGCTCAAGAGATATAACCAATGAAAGAGTTGGAAAATGTAATTCAAGTTGGAAGAAACTTTCCCTGTGGTAAATTTTCAAAAAAAAGGTTCATCTCTAATGCTGGTGGCACAAGGGGCTAGGGTAGGGTAGGGTAGGGTCTCTCTCTACCCTAAGTGAAATGTTTTCACTTTCCCTTAGCTCTGTTTTCTAATGTGTAGAAATATAAAGAATACTTCTTTGTACATATAATATATTTTTTAAGTTGACATTCTTTAAAAGATTCTTAGTTAAAAAAAATCAATGAAAACTAAAGACTTCACAGGCTCCATTTAAAAACAAAAACCTCAAAGTTGAATCGTTAACTTTTTAAAAAATAGCTCCAATCTCTTTTCATTTGCATTATAAAACTTGAACTTAATAAGTCACCAGTGGTATAAATACATTAGAAGCTAGGTTGCCAATTAACATCTTTTTGGCTGTGCAGAGATAACCAAGCATAGAAAAAGTTAAACAAATTTGACTTTAATGTAATTATGTTGAAGACTAATTTAATCAGATATTTATTAGATTTCCCCATGGATCCTCTGAAGCAGCAGCATGAATATTGTTTTCCTAAATGTTCACCGGAGCCAACCCTTCCATGGAAATTATCAAAGGAGGGCTCTTGCAAAGCTTTTGAACCTCATTTCTCTTGCATATTCTCACCCTCCACAAGCATAAACCCCTGTTGCTGGCAATGTCGCTATTTGTGGCAAGTACCTGGCTACTGAGGCCACGTTGACCAGCTAGAGTTTAGAATGCATTACAGCAATTGCCTATGAGGTCATTCAGAGAATCCCCTAATAATCCTAGTGAGATTAGGGAAATGGGAAGGTAACTGCAGGTGTGCCCAAGGGTGTCAGAAAAATATGTCAAGAAGAGTCTTTGGCATTACAGATGGAAAGCTTTGATCGAATCCATTCTCCCACTTAAATTGTCTTTTCAGCCCACCAGAATGTTTTTTCTTCACTTAGAAATGTGAATGGCAGTGCTTGAATCATAAACATTTTCGACAATTTTGTTTCTCAGAGTCTCATATGTGGTAGCATTCACATAGAGTAAACAAGTTTTCATTAAAAGGGAAGTAAACAGAAAAAGAGCTTGACACTTTGACTAAACAATTTATGTCATGGTGCTGGATTTCACCTACTACCAAGATCATTCAAGTCTCTGAAATTTAGTGGCAAATCATCATTTGAATAGTATGAAGTTCAGCTCCAACTGCACTGGATCCTAAATTGTATAGAATAGATTTTTCTCTTAAGCAAGATTTTATTCATTTTTTGAAATGTTTCCTAAGTATATTACAGACCATTTCATCTCCCTTTTATTCTGCATCAAGATTTCAAATAAAAATATGACAAATGCTACTTTTGAGTTTAGTGTTACAGTCTACAGATAGGCTAAATTTTTAGGGGGTGTGAAGATGGATAGTATTGCCTTCTCATTCATTTATTGTGCTTTAATATAAGGGATGAAACAAGTTGCTGTCTTGCCTTTGCCTTTTTAAGGTTAAATAGAGGGAAAGAAGGCAGAGAATCTGGTCATTTCCGGTGATCACATTTTGGAAGGAGGTAAAATTTGAATGTTGGGTTTTTGTTCACTTTTCCAGTTATTTTAATACGCTTGTTGAGTACAGGAAATGGCTTTTAAAAATATGTTTTAGTTTCAAATACAGATTGATGTGTGCTACTGAGAGAAACAATTTAGGAAAGAATAAGAAACACCGATTTAGTGGCTACAAATAGCTTCTCACTTATCTTCCCTAATATCATTGGCCGTCTCATGGCCTGTAGTCACTGATTATCCTTTCAGTTTGTATGTGTGCATACAAGGTTTTGAGGAAATGGTGTGCTATATAACCAATTTTTATGCTTTTAGGGAGAAAGAGGAACTGTAAATTATTACACAACTACATAAACATTTCTTTGAGAAACAGAAATAAAATTTAGCACAATATTCTCTGGCTTATAAGATGCCTAAAATGTATTTTTTCTAAATGATGTTTTGAATTTACACTTATTACATCTGTCTGTCTTATGCAACAGTTCTCAGGAAGCCCAAGAAAATCCTAGGATACCCAAATCAAACAACAGTAAAAAAAACATATTTTTCCTCTTTTCCCCAAGCCACCCCCCTAGGAAAAATTTCCTTTCTCACTTCCTCCTCCCTTTATTCCCACTTTCCTATGATATAGCAGCTGTGTTTAGCTTGATAAATTTCAGTAAGGTATAACAGATGTTGGAGAGTCCTATGTTAATAAGAACAATAAAATAAATAACCTATCCAGGATTTCTTTTCTCCAGATACAATTCCATTTTTAACCATTTATAATTCAAAGATACCAAGTAAAAATGAAGGCAAAATTCCAAACAAGGTGAGCTGCTTATGTCCTGCGTTAGGTTTCATCAAAACCTATTTGAAATGCTTTAGGTTTCATTGGGGGGGCATGGGCTGGCCAAAAATGGGACAATGCTTTCAATATGAAAGGTTTATCCCATATCCTTGCATGAAGTGAGTAATTGAGTCATCAAATATGTAGACTTATGGATAAACAGGAGATTTTTATTTAAATAAAAAAATTTTATTTAAATCTAAGGTTGTTTGAAATGTAAGTTAGATATTGTATTCTTGAGGTTTGGGAAGTTGGCAAACAACTCTCCTTATTATTAATGACCTGGAACTGTGTCACTGACTAATTCCCTATCCATTGTCTCGAAATCAGAGACAAATGCTCTTTTAGAACCAACTCAACTCCCTCCCCATTTGCTGCTGTATTATAGAAGGGAGGAAAGAAACTAATGTTTAATGAGACCCTACTATGTGCTAAGCATGAAATTGGAACAATACCTATTTTAATTCATTTAATTGTTATTTAAATATATGCCAGAGCAAACTGATCCTGGAAAGATGTCTTAGTCCTTCAGGCTGCTATAACAAAATACCTTAGTCTGGGCAGTTTATAAATGCTAGAAATTTCTCACAGTCCTGGAGTCTGGGAAGTCCAATATCAAGGCACCAGCAGATTCAGTGTCTAAAGAAGACTTGCTCTCTGCTTCATACACAGCATCTCTTGCTGTGTCCTCACATGGTGGAAGAAGCAAGCTCTTTGTCCTCACATGAATATCTCTTTTGCAACTCTTTTATAAGATCACTAATCCCATATTCTAAAAGTCCCCACCTCTTAACTATCACATTGTCACTTAAGTTTCAACATATGAATTTGAGGGGGACACACTGAGATCATAGCAGAGGGTTTCAAACACTTGCCCAATTATCTGGCAAGAAGATTGTCTAATTCCTAATCTTCCTGTCTGCCTTTATTGGAGGGGTGGCTGTACCATACTATCTTTCAAAGAGTCACCATACAGGAGAGCTGCCAAAGCATGTTATTTACAAGTTGCATTCAGACATGTCTGTGTTAAGCCAGACCTGCATATTACTTTATTATTTCAATGTTGATATGAAGGGTTCAGACATTTATGGAAATATTCCAATGTTCCATATTAGCATCTTTCTTCCTTTCTTAAGGAAATATTAATCATTTATGCACTGTGTTATTTTACTTCACCATTTATATAATTTTCTGAAAACTTTGAAATAGACATATTCTTTTTAAAAAGTATCTTAAAGGATTTGGCACACATACCAGTTGTATGCCTTGGTCGTATATGTGGTTATTTTTAGGTTCTGACATAATTATATTCTGAGAAATCTAAAATGAATTCAAATAGTCTTCCAAATTTGCATTGTTTTAAGCTTTTGCATTTTCCAAATATGTAAAAGATGCTGCTACATGACTAAAAGAACTTAGAGTACCAACACATAGTAATGAATACATGAGAGCACATTAAGAAAATTCTTCTCTTACATACAAATCAGGAAACTAACAGTCAGAGTGATTCAACCTGCTCACAGCTGGAAAGCACATATGTTTGGCTTATTTGATTCCTATCAAGTGTTTCTCAGTCCAGATGTTCAGTGACTGCAACATACCTTTTCACTCTGCATCCATTTTCTTGCCTACCAGGAGCAAAGAGGGTCTAGGCTGTCTCAGGATCCAGATAGTACCACTGTGGTTCTTATTAGTACCAAATGTGTCATCCATCCAGTACTTCTTCATTAAAAAGTTTATTTTCATTTGAAAAGAGAAAAATGTCTTCAACACTTTACAAATGTAGTCTGAATTTTCACACATTGCATGGGGGCATATCAACATATATTTTATTTATTTTATATTCATATTAGAAGAATAGTGTCATATACAGTTCCAGGCTAACAAGTTCAATTCCTTCTGGAAGACAGATGGAAGTGATCAATAGAATTTATTTATCTTCTTTTCCTTGCTTAAAGAGAGATAACAGTGTAGAATCTCTACATTTGCTTCCCTTCACCCCCGTGTCCCCATTGCTTGGAAATTGCTTTCCGATTTCCACTCACAGCACTATCCTCTGCTCCTTGAAATCTTTGCAATTATATAGAACTCAGTTTAAATGCCTAGTTCTCAGTAACACCTCCCCCAATCTTAGCCCTTTAAAAACACACAAATACCATCTTTCCCTACCGTACCATTTTTACACCACTCTTAGAACATTTACCATTTTGCTGCATTTTACAGTCATTTCTGTTCATATTTATCTTCTTCATTAAAATTCAGTTTCTCAGGGATGGGATTTTGACTTGTCCATCCTTCTATTCCCATGTAGAGTATATTTGCATGAAAAGTGTTTCACACATAGTGTTCAAGCTGTGTATTGCTGGTGGTGTTTTGGGTTTTTTTTTAAGGGAATTAAACCCAAACAAAATATAGACAACCATGCAAGAGGTTTCCACAACCATTGTTCGCACTTAGTCCAGACCATTAGGAAATCTGAGCCTCTATTTCCCAAGCTGCAGCCACGGCATTTAATTTTTTTCTCTAATCCTCCACCTACACAGACAGCAGTGGTCACCACAGGTTCTCACCTCATCAAAACTAATTGAATCGTTCCTGGGTTTCATGGCACAAATGGGCAGGATACTAATCCAGTGCAAAGCTGGGGCAACTCATAATTTTACTTGATATGAGGCCAAGGAGAGAGAGGTCATAGCAAATTTATTGGTAGAAACAGACTTTACTGGCTCATTCAGAAAGGCTTGTAAGAAGGTGTCAAAAAACCCTTCAGTATATAAGCAACTTTGACTTCTATATTTCATCTTTTGTTTGAACAAACTTTTTGGGATTCAGTTGTGAATACCCTTTATATTATTCTCCGATTTTAATGTATTTCATTCTATTGTCAAAACATGGGACACACAAAAGATCCACTTCAGTGATATCTTCCTTCAGCAACATATGAAAAATGTGTTAAGCACATTGTGTGCTTGAAGCGCTTAGTTAAAGGGTGGTGAAGTCTGAGTAAATTGTAGCCAAATTTTAACATTCACTCATCAAGTTCTGGCTCATTAGAGTCATCTAACCAACGCATTGTGAATATTTAATGAACGGCTAGAGTAGCCATACTTTCAGAATGAAAACTTTAAAAAATAATGTCTAAAATTTTCATTATTTTTTTTTTAGTTCTAGAAACCTCTCATGCTCATTTAAACCCTTCTTACTGAATAAATATCCTGAGTTCTGAAAGTTATGTGTATTCTTAACTACTAAACAAAAACAAACATGAGATTTCTCAACTTCTAATTCAAAACAATTGCGAGCAAAGAATTTATTTCAAGTATTTTCCCACTGCATTAAAGTTTCTGCACCAAAATCAACCTGGATAAAAAAATGATTTTTACCAGGTTTAAATTAAAGTCATGGTATCACATGTGGAGTATGGATCATTTCCAGTTCACACATTCTCTTGAGATCTCTCTGGAATGAATGTCAGGGTGAGAGGGAATCATCCTAGACACAATGGCTGTGAGTAAGCTCTTCTTTATAAGTAAATAATTAGATTAAGTTAATATCTTCTCGGTCTAAATTCCACTCTGTGGCACCTTTGAAGATCAGATGTCACATTTTGGGGCCTCTGTGTTAACAATACCTACCTTGTTTTGGCTGATAGCTATAGGATGACATTTTGGGATATACTTCAAAGGCAAGAACCCTAAAAATGTTTGTCTTTTTTTCTCTAGCTTTATGCAGTTGTGAAGTCAGAATGGAGTGGGGGAAAATAGAGAAGGTGGTCATTGTATTTGGGTGTATTTAAACAGGAATAGGATTTTATACAGTGTTTTTTCTGAAATTCTAGTATATTCTATTCAGCTTACATATATTGAGCACCTGCTATGTGCAAGGCACTGTCTTAAATACCATGGGGGAAACATGGAAGTTATTATTAAAGACAGCAATAATCTAGCAATGGAGATGAGCACAAATTGGTCCCCTGCTGTTGGAGTGTGATCCATGCTCGGTGGAGGTATACACACAATTTGGGGTGGATGAGAGAGCAGCTCAGGTGACAACATTAAGGAAGGGACACTTGTATTTTACTTTGAAGGATGGGAAAAATTTTATGGGCAGACCTGGGAAGAACAAACTTCTTAGCAGGTGGAAATGTAGGGGGCTAGTGTTTAGAAACAAAGAGTCCATGTTGGATTGTGTATGGCAGGGGGTATGGTAGGCCTGGAAAGTTGATTTCAAGGAGGAACATTGAGGGTACAGTTATAAAAACAGTAGTGTTTGGATTTTGTTCTGTGGACAATGGGAGGCCATTGAAAACTGGTGGAAGGGAGTAATGTTTTTTCATTTTGATTTTCCAAAAAAGTCTTTTATGCAATAAGATTAAGAGTGAATCAAGAAGTTTTAGGATAATTATCCTGACAGCAACACATCTTGTATTTCAGTGGTGGAGACTTGGAAATAGGGCAACAGGTTAGGGTTCCATTTCAGTTATCTAACTGAGAAGCTTAGGGTGATGGCAATGGGAATTCAAAGGAGGAAACCAGTGCTGAAGACCCTGCATATCAACTGCGTGTGAAGAGAGAGAGGGATGAAGGAGACCCAGATGTTCTGAGGAGAGAGTTTCTCAAGAGAATTCCAAGGTGGAGACTTAAGAGAATTACACACATAAGGGACATGATTGTCAAGATTTGCCACCTCTTCGCTGGCACTTGGAACTGGAGTGGGAAGGGGGATTGGCACTTGAGGCACCGGTGTAGTACAAAACTGAGGGATTATGCAGGAAGTCAGAGTGCCCAAGTGCCAGATGGAGGTGCCAGATACAGAATACGAAGACCAAAGTCTAGGTCCTAGGAGAGAGATCTAGTGCATGTGAGGCAAGAGCAAACAGGCGAGGTTCTGGGGAAAACACTGCTACCGTCTCTCACCTGGCCAGAGTAAATACACAGGCCAGCTCAAAGGACAAAGGCAGGACTTGGCATCTTCAGGAAGGCTGCTGGAAATTGGATTTGGAATTCAGGGGAAAGATGAAGGCTAAAAATTGAGAGAGTCTGGATTCATCTTCTTAGAAGTGGAGTTAATACCTTGTGAAAGATTATGTCACCAAAGGGAAAATGTAGAGAAGGAGAAAATTATATATAAGACAACATTGATTGAATGGGTTCCAGTAGGAGTTGAGTAGTAGAGTAGTAACAAGGCTAGTGGGTATAAGTTTTGCAGTCAAACATACTCAAATTTGCAAAAAAAGTATTTACTTTTTCATAACTAACCTTAATAAATATCTCAAACTCTCATTTTTTTCCTTAAAGTCAGAAGCCTTTCTTTAGCTAGTAAATTCCAAGTTTTTTGATCATTTCAGGTTTAACGTTCAGTTAATTCAGGATTTATGCCTGCTCGTGACTCACCCCTGGGAGCCATCCTAGTCCTGGAAGGCATTCATGGCACCAGAGCATTAGTCGGGAGGGAGCATCTACATCTTGGTTGTCAAAATGGGCTGAGCTGTAACTCTTTCTATCTGATTTTTGTACACATCAAGTGGGGTTCACCCATCCATCCATGCAGGATGTGATGAGACTGCCACTCCCTGTGGGATGCCTGTCCTCCTTTCACCTGACCACCTGATTACTACCAATTCTGCCAGGTCCCTCTCAACTAATTTCTTTTGTCTCCTAGAAAACAGATGCCTCCAGTACTGAGAGATCACCTTTGAGGTGGCCTTAGGCTCTCTCTGAGAATAATACCCTAAGAAGCCATTTGTATTCCCACCATACTTGTATACATAGCAGACTTATTCAAGCTGTAGCCATCCAGGTATCAGATTAGAAGTGGACATAATCTTTTCTACTCAAGAATTGTCCCACACTTCTCTGAGGAGCCCTATTTGTTTACCAACTACTATAATTATTACTAATGTAAAATTCGAAGTGGAATCAAAGACCATACAGAAGGAGAATTATTTTGAAAAGCTTTCATTGATCATAACTTTTAATCGAATGTTACTTAAAAATCACAAATATTGGGCCGGCCCGGTGGCGCACTGGAGAGATCCCATGTGGAGACCGGTTCCCGCTCACTGGCTGAGCGCGGTGCGGGTGCAACAGCGAGGGTTGCGATCCCGTTACCGGTCAGTAAAAAAGACAAAAAGAAAAAAAAAAATCACAAATATTTATAGAAGCTTTAATTTTGAGTATTAGATTATGATGCACTCTATGAACCTGCAATCAAATTAATGCATAAGAAGTGAATTTGGTCAGTCAGCTGACAAAAACCATGAGTTTCATGATGCCCTATTTTCAGGCTCTGCTGTGTATGCCTGGAGCCCTTCTAAAAAATGTTCTTCAAGTCTTTTGTGACAGCCGAGTATTGGAATTGCCCCGTGCATGGGGTCATGGAATGTGAAATTTCAGCTGTTCCTTAGATGAACTTTCAGAAAATCATCCTGTTTTCCTCTTATCTTCATTTTCACTTGTAACTGGTGCTTCTAATTTCTGCTCCTTTCTAGGATCCGTGATGAAAATTCTCATTTTTGCTGTAGAAAGTTATGCTTCAATATTGCTGCTCTATTAATAGTTACCCTCTATTTGATTTCATTTTCCAGAATTGTGTTAACACTTGTCAGTTTTCATATCTTCTTTTATTATCGTCCTTATTTAAAATTTTTGTTTACCTCTTAATACTTTTTTATTTCTTTAATTTTATAATAGTGAGGTTTCAGGATGTATCAAAGAAAAATGAATATATCTTTTCTACGTTATTCAGCTGAATTCCTTCTGTAGCATTTCTAAGTCCTGTAGAAGCTGTGATGCTGATGTAGGTGTGATTCAGTCATTGAAGCTGTTTAATGCTGCATCAATGAGCAAAGTCTAAGAGAGACACTGGAATTAATAAAGGCAAACAATCATTGTGGCTATCATTTAATGAGTGCTTATTGTGTTTCAGACTGTTTTAATCTATAGATTTTTTTTTTTTGTCTTTTTTTGAGATCGGCCGCACGGCACTCAGCCAGTGAGCGCACCGGCCATCCCTATATAGGATCTGAACCCGCGGCGGGAGCGCAGCTGTGCTCCCCAGCACCGCACTCTCCCGAGTGCACCACGGGCTCAGCCCTTAATCTATAGATTTTAATTTAATCTCACATCTATATGAGATATGTTCTATTTTAAAGATGAGGAAATTGAGACAGATGTAGAGGATTCATAAAGCAAATGTGCTTCACAGGGCCTGGTTTTCCAAAGCCTTGAAGTTTCAAATATTGACCTTGCAAAGGACAGGAAGTTTTCCCCAGGCTATTGAGTCTCTGTTGCAAGATAAGAATTGTAACACAGCAAGGTTTCTGGCTCAAAGACAGAGAAGTTACTGATCGATATGTAAAGATCCTGGGAAATTGTGGTAAGAAGAAAATGTTTGCTAAAATCAAGCCTTTGTTGCAAATTGCAATACAGAATGTCCCCTTGCTTGACTCACTGAATGTTACTAGCTTCTATTGTTAAACTTGTTAAACTGTACTTAACAAAACTCCACCTAGGTCTCTTCCTGTAACTACTTGGTCTGGAGAATGAATGTAGGAAGAGAACCCCAATTCATGGTTAATTTCCCAAATGGAAGGATGCCTCACACTTGAGGGTCCTGGGATATTAACCCCTTTCTGGGGCTTCTCACTGCTCAAAAGAGATGGGCTTTGAGTAATCTTTGGTGGCTCCATCATCCAGGGGAAAAGGGGTGACAAATCCGTGGGAGGCAAAGCAACACAGAGAGGTTTGGTAAATAAGACGTCCCACAGCCTCTGCATGTAGAGCTGGAATTCAGACCCAACCTTCTTGACACTTAAAATAGAAACATACTAATATCTATGTTGGGGATAGGGATTTGGGGGTTAGGATTTGACCTGGATGGAAACAAGATTTTTTTTCCCTTTTACATTTAAATTCTGTATCTATTTTGAAGCTGTTAGTTTGCAAGGCCACTATATAGTCCATTAAGCCTAGGCTATCAGAATAGTCTAGGCTTATTTCTCTGAATTGTGGTTTAGTAGAAAGAGACTAGACCTGTAAGTGACTATCTTGTATGATGAAAATCACTACACCATTCAGGAAACTGTTGTTCTTATCTACAAATTGAGGAGATTATATTAAGTGGTAAGATTAACAGCCAAAGTTTATTCAGCTCTGTTGTATCCTAAGAACTTAATGTATATGTATATGTATTTTTACTTAATTTTTTAACGTGGAGATGATGTAAATGAATGAATATGAGTTTGTTTTAACATTTTCCCTTTCAGGACACAAATAGATTCCAATTCTGTAAGTTCAAACTGCTATTTCTACTTTTAAGGACCTGTATGTCTTTCATACTTGTATTCTAACAGTCATTCAAAGTTTAATTCTTTTCTCTCACTTTCATGAAGTCTTCACTTTTTTATCTATTCAGCCCTTATTGATATCTCCTTTCTGAATAAAAGCATATATACAAGAAGCAACATATCAGTGATTAAATACAGGATATATTCATCTTCTTACGTATGTTTGCTTTGTTTCAATTATCAGCTTATAAAGGGTGAATACAATATCTTGTTTTTACTTTTAAAAAATCTCTGTGATGGTTAATTCTATGTGTCAACTTGACTGAGCCAAATGATGCCCAGATTAAACATTATTTCTGGGTGTATCTGGATGCATTCGAATTAGTGGACTCAGTAAAGTTTGCTAGCCCCCAAGTGGGTGAACATCAAGCAATCCATTGAGAGCCTGAATAGAAAAAATGTGGAAGAATACAGCTTCCCCATTTTTTTGTCCTGTCTCACTGCTTGAGCTGGAACATCTCATCACATCTTCCCCTGCCTTCAGACTGGGATTTACACCACCAGCTCCTCTACTTATCAGGCCTTCAGATTCAGACTGAATTACACTTCCAGCTTCCCAGGGTTTCCAGCTTGCAGCTTTCATAGTCATGTGAGCCAATTACTTATAATAAATTTTTGGTATATATACAAAGTATATATAGATGTGTATGTATATATATATGTGTGTGTATGTATATATATGTGTGTGTATGTGTGTATATATATATATATATATATATATGTATGTGTGTGTGTAAGTGTTTGTGTATATGTATATATTTTATTGGTTCTGTTACCCAGGAGAACCCCAACTAATATAGTCTCTTATGAAAACTTGTACAAGTTGAAATATTATGTTTTTAAATGTAGGTTCAGAAATTAGGAAGACCAAAATCTGAGTTTTACATCCAGGCTTGGTGATACAAAGCTTTTTTCTGTGTTTCTTGAAAAAACATAAATTGCAAATATTTTGGATGAATAAAGATTTATTTTTAATTTGAAGTTGATTTTCTATTTTCTCATTTCATATTTCATATACATAGAGTCCACTGGAACATATGAGAATTCAATAGATTCACCAAATTTTCATTCTTTTTTGCTTCTGAGTTCAGTAGTTGGCAGAGGATATAATATGAAATAGTAATACAATTAAAAAAGTAAAACAAACTCATATCCACAAGAAAAAGAGCAAATCCCTAAAATTACAAGAGAACCTCTCTTTCTGTTTAATATTCCCCCTTTCTTTGACTGATTTATAGTGATTAAAAACAATGTATGGGAAGAACTTGCCAAATAAGAACATTTCTTATCATCTTTAGTATTAGCTTTCCTGGGATCTTGGATGTTGTGTAAGCAGATATTTATTAAGCATATACAATGTTGTTTGTTTGACTGACAAATGATGGCGCCAATAAAGTGTCTTTCGACATAGGATTATCAACTTCCTTCTAGCAATTTATATCTTTAAAAAATTTTCTTCACAGTATTTCTCTTAGAATACTATATATATGAATTGATGCCCTAGTGATCAAAAACTCTTTTAAAAAACACGTAATTAAAAAATTTTTTTGGGTCTAATGCCAGGCTTAGAGTCAGTGCTAAGTTATAACATTAGATGAATTGAGTAATTATGAAAAACAAAGAGGATATGTGGGGAAACATCAGGAATCTTTTCATTTTTTCCAAAGTTCATAGCACATAAGAAAGAAATCTCATTGAAAATTGTATTTCCATAATCATAGGGGGGGGGGGGGAAGTCTCTAAGGACTGGAATTTGAAAGAGCTATTCTTAAAGAACTCTTCAATTGCATTCTCCTGACAGTCCTCTCAACTTATTACTAAGTAAGGGCTTGATGCCCGAAGTACCCAGATGCCAACACTGTGGCATTGGCTTTTGAGAAAAGAAAAGGCCGTATTTCTCAAGGTTGCCCAGTGAAAAGACAGGAGGCAAGGCACTCTCAAATTTGTCTCCCTAATGCAGGGCAGGCCATCTATGGTGATGAAACTTCTGGATGATGAATCTTCCTCATTGAAGGACCTCTCACTTCCTAAAAGTCTCCAGTGGTTCAACTTCCGGCTTTTGAGTTTGGCAGACTGGAGATTTTTGGTTCCTGTGGTGCTTGAGGTCATCTGGAGGGCAAGGTTCTTCTCTCATGCATGCGTAGCTTACATCCTGCAAGAAAACTCATAAAACAACTTGAGATAGGGAAATGAACCAGTTTCAACTCTTTTAAGGCAGTTTCAAACCTAGTAGGAAATTATAGCATACTCTAGCAGAGTACAATGTAGTTAATACACGATGAAAATCCAAGGCAGAAAAATACTTTTTCTTTTTAGCACTTTGAAGGTGAATATCTGCTGTGTTTATTTAGGTCACAGGCCCACAAACTATAACAGATATGCCAATCTAGCCACTGCCTGTTTTTGTAAATAAGGTTTTATTTGGACACAGCCACACCCATTTGTTTACATATTGTCTATGGCTACTTTTGTGTTAAAACAGAAGAGTTGAGTAGCCCATAGAGCTGAAAATACTTATTTGTCTCTTTACAGAAAACATATGTAAACCCTGATTTTGAACATCTTAGTTATTCCTCTCTCAAGTGCTGATATGTGCTTTGTACATAGTAGATTAACAAATACCTCTGATTAATTAATTAAGTCATTTATCTTATGTTGAATCTGTCTGATTTGGATCACATAGTGGTTTCAAAATAGGAAAACATAAGATTGAATCTTGTACCAAAGTCCTTTTCTACTTTTTCCAAATTCCAAATTTTATCAGAAATTGTGAATTTGGTATTCTAGAAACCAAATCATGAATTTAAAAATCCCAGTTTCGGGCCAGCCTGGTGGCGCACTGCTACAGTGCACCGCTTGGGAGCTCATCGACGCTCCCGCTGAGGGTTCGGATCCCACATACAGACCGGTTCCTGCTCACTGGCTGAGCGAGGTGCAGGCGCAGCACCGAGGGTTGCGATTCCGTTGCCGGTCCCGGTCCGGTACGGGCACGACACTGAGGGTTGCGATCCATTGCCGGACACGAAAAAAGACAAAAAGGAAAAAAAAAAAAAATCCCAGTTTCTAGACTGGCCATGAAGAATGTGATTCTAAAGATAAACCTTGTTTTCTTTCATTAACGAAACAGCTATTATTTGATTGACATCATCCTGCCAAGTGCTGTTGTGCATATTTATCTGTAACTAATGGCTATTTTAGTAAATAAAAAATATTCACATAATTGTAACTGGTCAAATCCTACAGGAATTATAAGTCCTACAAATATATGTACCAGTTCTAATACAGAAAATAGTGTGGGAATAGACTTTAAACCAGGGCTGTGTAATGTAGAGTAAAAGTGGCTCTTTCTGATTAATCAGTTCGCTTCATTTTGTTAGTTTCCTTTTGCTTTGAAAGTGAGTGTGATGATGAAATGGAGTAGTTATTTTGGCCTAGATTTTCAAATGTCTCTTGACTTGTGTTTTGATCTGTGTTCTAAGGATTCTGCTTTACATTTATTATTTTTTTCTTATGCACTAATTCAGTTTTATTTGGGAAATTAGTTTTTAAGAAGTATATACGAGAAACCAAAAATATATAATTGAGTTGTCCCATCCAGCATATGTTTGAATCTGTATCAAGGCATTTAAGTGAGTTAATTGACTCTGAAAAAAAAAAAAAAAAAAAAAAAAAAAAAAAGTAGGTGTTCCTGATTAGCTGTGAGACAGGGGGAAATCATGGGGCTATTCCAGTCATGGTAGATGTATTAGTCTGTTTCTGTTGCTTATAACAAAATACCTGGAAGTAGATAATTCGTAAGAAAAATAAATTTATTTCTCACAGTTTCTGAAGCTAGGAAGTCCAAAGTCCAGGGAACACATCTGGTAAGGGTCTTCTTTGGTAGCGGCTTTACAGCAATGCAGGGGTCTCACATGGCAGAAAAATAGCAGAGCAGAGAAAGAAAGGGAGACTCATGTGCTCTCCTTTTAAAACCACACCCCTGACCACCATTATTAATCCATTCACTATGGCATGGTCCTATAATCTAATCACCTCTTTGAGATACTACCATTCAATTACAATAATAGGATTTCCCATCCAATTTACATTGTCATAGTGGGGACTAAGTTTTGGGGGGATGTCAATACACAGCAGTAGAGAAGATATTTAGCTTTGTCCCATAATTAGAGCTTTCAGAAGGACCATAATTACATATTACATTACATACTTCTCTAAGCCATTGAACACGAAGAGATCTTTTTGTGAATTTAGAAATAACTATAATAACATGAATCTTAATAATTGACGGTCACAGGCTAAAATATAATCATGAACCAATGGCTTTTATTGTATGAAATATTTTACTTACTTGCAAATGTATTACTGGGCCCAAATACTTCTTATAGACTAAGTGAAAATATAAACAACATATTCTGTGAGAAAATAAACACAAACAAAAGAAAAAAGGAAAACACCAAAGCTTTTTATTGGCTGAGTAGTTCTGCTGTTGCTAGTCACTTAACTTTTATAGTTCTTTTTTTTAACTTTGTGAGTTTATGTCCACAACCATGAATTAAAAAAATAATTATTTTCTTTTACTTCACTTTCTTGTACATGTAATGTGACTTGAAGATTATGTTGTAAAGAAAAGAAACTGAGTTGAGATACAAATATGCAAGGTACTGCAATCAGGCTTTCCAAATACAGTGATCTAATTTGCTCTGTATTTTTAAATGCATTGCTTATACACAGAACAACAAAAGCTGAATACGCATAATCTGTAATCCACACCAGTTTCAGATATCAATCTAAAAGCACTAGTCTGTAGAGAGATGTACATTCTTCAAAAATAAGGCCTTAAAATCTCCTTACTATATTTAATTAAAAATAATCAATGCTTTTTATGCAAATCCTGAGCCAATGGCTTTAATGCAAGGTCTATTTCACTATCAGAAAGCACAGCTCCTTTCGTACTGTCTTGGAACTTTGATTCATAAAGTAGTTCATCATAATATTTATCGAATGCCTCATGTAGGCCATAAAACACCTATCACAGGTCCAGGCTGAAACCTTCTCCTCTATGACTGTTATGTTTCCTCTCCCAGATTGGAGAGACATCTTCAATTGTTTTCAGAACTTAATTTGAAAACCAAATCAAAGCATGTTGCTGATAAACATATTTACTTTCAGATAGACTTAAAATGCTAAAATGCTCTGTGAGAGCAGCATTATGTCTTATCTTCATACAACACCAAAAATCAATATTATAGAAACTCTGTTAAAAAATTATCCAGAAATTTAATTATATTTGGGGAGGAAGCACTTTTGAATACATCAAAAAGGTTTGGATAACGCTGGCCACCACTCTCAAGCTGGTATTTATTTTATAAGCATGAAAACCTTGATACTCAGTTACATCCATCAAAACAAAAGAAGAACCCTGTTCAGGAAAATGCTCTCTCTTCATTGAACATCTTTCAGTTTGATTCTCTTACAGCTATTTCAGTGAACACACACAAGGGCATTACTCCCCCTATTTAAACGGGTATTTTTCATGAATGAAAACTGTAAATCAGGTAGGTATAAGAATGCCTATGTAAACTTGGTAGTAAATTATATTTTCACTTAACCCGAATTGTCTTTGTATGAATTCAGTGGACAAATTTTATATTTCAGCCAACTTTTATAATTGTGGAAACAGTTTGAAAAATATTATGAACAAATAAAAGAGAAAGCAATCATAGTATGCAACATATAATTCATAAATATCTGAATATCCTTATTTTAAGATGAAAAGATTGTAAGAACCTAATATAATTATGTAAGATTCATGATTTTTAAATGAAAAAGAGTGATTTTCTTAAAACACAATAATACCAGTAACAATGTAAAGGGGTATTTATTGGGAGTTGGGAGAAGGAAGTATCAGACTGGTTTCCTGCCCTTGAAGAAACTAAAAATATTTTAATATTTAAAATATTTAAAAATATTTCAATTTTAAAATAATTTTTTTGCAATGGAAACTTTAACAGAATCAAGCCTTAAAGATTTCCAACTTTGACGTTTAATAGGAATTACTATTCTAACAATTCAGGGAACAACAAGGGAAAGTTATGAAAGAAAATAATTTGTCTCAAAAGGATATTGTCCCTATCTTTAGGCTATAATGGTTGGATTTTTAGGGGGCAAAGCCTGTGTATTATGACTTTCAGATATAATGTTTTTACCACTCCCTTATTACTACTAATAATAAATAATGATAATATAAAGCACATGTATGAATGTGTACTTAAATCAATGTGCATCTTACATGAAGTAAAGTTATGTAAGAACTGCCCTTATTTTCAAGTGTCTTAAGGAACAGCCTTTTGTTATCTGAGCTCTGGCCCTCATATTTCAATCTATCATGTTGCTCACCTCCACATGACTAAAAACGATGAGCAGCAACAGATATTGAACTTTCTGTAACATTTGTTAATATAAACCAAGATCATGAATGAAAGCAATAACTACAGCAGTGTCACTAATGAGGAAATATTTTTAGATGTTATGGATTTAATAGCATGCAGACCTTGGCTGACACAATTTAAAATGACTGATAAAATTTAAAGACTAATAATTTACATTTATGATCAATAAATTATCAGTAGTTGTGTCATATAGTATAGTCATTAATATAATTTTAAAAATTTGGTCCTAACACAACATGGTTAACACTTTATATCTAAAACTACTTTTTTATTTGGAATAGTTACCTTATATTCACAATGTATGTGAATATATGTTTCCATTTTTGTTCAAAAAGCCCTATCAGTATGTATATATTAATTTATTTCATTATAATTCTTTATGTTAATATACACGAGTATAGATGTATACCCCTGTACATTATCTCTACAGTGAGAAAATAATACTTATCTGTCAAATGCTTATTATGCAAAGGACTTAATATAATCTTCATATATATTCTTGCCCCAAACTTTCTGAGGTAGGTTCTATTATTGTTGTTGTTGCTATTGTTATTATTATTGTTATTAATATTTTGTAGAAGATAAAACTGAAGCTTGAGGAAATAAGGTAACTTGCCCAAATGCTGTGGTTTGAATGTCTCCCCAACCTGATGTTGAAACTTAGCCCCCAACATGTGGTGGAAGGTGGGGCCTTTAAGAGGTTATTGGATCATGAGGACTGCACCTTTGTGAGAGTGGTGGGGTGACTGTGCCCTTATGGTTGTCATGGGTGTGGTTCTGATGGCTTTATAAGGAGAGAAAGTGAGAAGGTTAGCTCCCTTGCTCATGCTATTCTTGCCGTGTGATGCCCTGGTCACCACAGAACTCTGCAGGGGCTTATGGTTGTCATGGGTGTGGTTCTGATGGCTTTATAAGGAGAGAAAGTGAGAAGGTTAGCACCCTTGCTCATGCTATTCTTGCCGTGTGATGCCCTGGTCACCACAGAACTCTGCAGGGACTCCCTACCAAGAAGAAGGCCTCCACCAGATGCACCCCCTGGATTGTGGACTTCCCAGCCTCCAAAACTGTAAGAAATAAATTTTGTTTCTTTATAAAGTACCTAGTTTCAGGTATTCTGTTATAAGCTATAGAAAACGGACTAATGATCTATGATTTCATCACTAGTAATCAATTAGATTCCAGATCTGTATTCCATACCATTAGAGTACTTTGTCTTCCCTCTGTCGTTAACTATCTACTACCCTTTCACTAAAATCATACCTACAGTCTCCATGTCTGAGCCCTGGAGTTCTGAAAACATCGTAAGAATGAGAAAAAGAAAAATCGAAACAAAACAAGAAAACTCTTTTATTTAAACTTCCCAATATTGTTCAGTCTCTGGTGGTAGAGGGCAGATGTTCTTTACATAGAGAAAAATCTCAGAATAAGCACTGAAGTTGTCAGTGTAAAGCATAAGTTCTGGGGGAAAACCATAAAATTATCATCAATCTGAATACAAATACAAATGTTGTGCTTTGAAAAAGTAAACTGACCCAAGTATGATTGAGCTAGAAACATATTTCTCAAACTAAAGTGCCATTTACTTAGGGACTTGGGGTGAAGCATAAGCAGAAGTAGTGGGGTTTGAAGAAATGGTTTTCCTCCCAGTTGTAAAGTATTGCTTGTTCTTGCATGGCTTGTGTGTGAGGGAACAAGTTCACACACCAATGCAAGCAGAAAAGGAGAATTTTATGGGAAGGAGAAGCATATCAATAGAATGAAAGCATGAACGCCAACACTTCATGATGCAGAGGTGATAAAACATCAGTTGCACAAATGGTTTATATATTAAATAATCCTTGCTCAGATCTACAGTCATTCAGGATGGTCACAACTTTCTGAGGATGCAGAAATGCTGCATATGTGACTAAACATTGTGATTTTGTGATGCTCCTGTGGTTTGAAAGTGCTTCAAAACACATCACTGAAATCAGATTCTTTGATGTTGGAAACAACACAACTAACCTCTCTCTTTACTCCTATAGTGTTCTGTGCATTGATGGGAACAGGCCAAATAATATCTAAATTTCTTTTGGTCCTAATATTGTACAATTCTAACTCATTTGTTCCCTGTGAATGAGGTTACGACTATTCACCCTCTATTCCCCATTTTTCTGCCCCCACTCTCCAGGCGACTCTGTGTTCCTCTTTCCCCTATCACTGCTTCAAAATTAACCTCATTTTTCTTTGATTTTTTTTTTTTTGTAAATTGTTTTTTATACTAGAATTGCACCATGGCTGTCATATTGCTTACATTGTTTTACATATTTACAACCACATTGTATTTATTATATTATGGTAACCTGATTCTTTCTAGTTGAGCTGCCTGGGGGGCAGAGACTTTTGTGCATCTAATCCAAGAAAGAGTAGGGAATTCTCATGAGCTCAGCACAGTACACAGATACTAATATTAAGACATACAAACAAACCTGAAAAGATGGGTTTTCCAGAATCAAATAAAGTGTCAGTGTGCAAAATAGAAAAATAGAATCAACAGAATGGGATTTAAAACAGAACCAATCAACAGAGATAATGAAAGCAGAATCTGACTATAATGCCAAATGGGAAATTATCCTATCTTTAAAATTTTTGTCAGCTCTGCCTGTTCAAAAATAAAAGCTTGGAACAATGTATGATAAATGCATATATAATAGAATAGAATAATACATAAATACACATACATATATATTCTATGCTATAATATTATTATTATTAGTTAATATACTAATAATTAATATATTAATAATGTCAATAATATCAACATATTAATATTACTGTATATATATGCACATAATCTATTCTAGCTAATAAAAGTAGATACATACTAATTTTTAAAAACACTACAAAAATTGTGCAGAGAAGGCATTTGGAAGACATTGATATAGCTATTAGTTAATAAGTTTATAAAATTCTGAATAATGGCTTCTTCTGAAGCAAGGTAGCCACAATAAAAGAAGAATAAAAACGAGTGTTTAATATAGTAACATTCTGGCCAATAAGTCCCATTATGTCACACAATTCAGAAAATTAAGCCGAGTAAAAGTCATGCAGTAATAGGAACAGTAAATACATTTCAGTCAATGAATAATCTTTAAGTCAAAATAGAATGGCACCCGAGGTTAGTTACAGCAGTTTTTTGTTTGTTTGTTTGTTTGTTTAATTTACCAAGATCTTAACATGACTTCATCTCTTCCACATACTGCTGCTGACTTTTAGGCCTTTTGTTCATCCTGGTTATTGTTGGGGCTCGTATCAACTGTTTTAAGCTTTATCCAGCTGAATGGAGCATTAGTGGACTACACCTTAAATTCTATTTTCTTGAACTAATTAATATCCAAGGAACAATTTAGAAACTGAGAACATGTGCTTTAACTCAGTCAAGTCATATTTAGAAAACCATTGGAGATTGGCACCTTGTTTGGACACTACAGGAAGAATGCAATTCAAATTCAAAGTATGCTCTGAAATCTTACGTGGAAACTTTGTAAAAATATCTTACATTGCATGTGAGGATAATCTATCTACCAGTGTACATGGTGAAATCGAAAAGAATTTTCCCATATCTGATTTAGTTACTGGATCTTCCACCACTCCTTCACTAGTGGCTATTTCTTTTCTTTCCTTTTCTTTTTTGTAAGGACATGGACATGTTAAGAAATATCTCCATACTAAATATTTAAACAAATGCCTTTAAATTCTGAGTTCCTCCTGACTATAGTTGTATTCCCTTCTGCCTGTCTCTGCTAACCACTTTTAAAGATTTTCGCTGATACACTTTACACTTTCCTTCTTATCTACCTCCCAGTGCTTCACAATCTTTTTTCGTGTCATGGTGCACATGGAAGATGATGAATGGGTAAAGTTGTCAATGGCTATGGGGGCTGTCCCAGAGGATTTGGCTGCCCTAGGCCCCTCCTGGTTATTTCAAACTGCTGAGCGGATCGATAGCATGGTGTACCTCTAACCCACCAGGGCACACATCTGTGCTGACATACAGTCACTGGAAGCTCTATTCCATTCAACTCTTAGCAACCTGCATCACACACTGGCCTTGTTTCCATTCAAGGTCGCTTAAGATTTCTTTGCTATTCAACATAATATATACCTTTGTTGTCCTTATTTTATGTAAAATAAGCATTTTAATTTAAAGCAATATTTAACACTATTGGCCACTTCTTCCTGCAGTCTTGTGTCCCTTTCTTTCTGCAATCCCACTTTTTACTTTCGTTTCTGCCTTGTATTGGACACATTTTGTGCACCACCTTACAATGTCTTGGCAGGCTGTTGCTCCAGCAATTGCTGTCATAATCAGCTGCAGCCTCATGCCATGTGTTCCAGAAGGTCTTATGATACTAGAGGCACTTATGATGGGAAAAAATTCTGTATGCATCTTTTGTAAACCACAACAGGAGAGTTCTAGTACACATCTTTAGGTTCTGAAGCAGGGCATGCCCTCCATTGTAGAGAACTGCTCACATGTTGAAAAGCATCCCTGGGCATGCTACTGGGATTGGTAAAGACTGAGTGCCTCACCATGGAAAACTAAGCGATGATGAGATCAGAGACACCGTCATGGGCTAGATATTACCTGATCCAACAACTCATAAATTAGGGCTACAGTGATAATAATCTGTCATATGATGGAAATGATTCATTTGGGAAAGGGCCTGAGCAAGCCTGGGGTACACATATAAGTTTCAGGAGCATGTGGCCCAGATTCCTATGGCAGCTACTACAGTTTTACTGATTCCTCTTTCTCAACTTGCACCTGTAGCTTCATGTTAGAGGTCCCTGTGACCAATTACTAGAGGAGGATTAACATGGGTCTGATTCACAGATAGGTCATCCCTGATATGTTGGCCCTGTTACCACATTATAACCCTACTCAAAGGTGAACCTGAAGGACAGTGGTGAAGGGAAATCCTCCCAGTGGGCCAAGCTGCAAGCTGTGAAGTTGATCATTCATTCGCCTTTCATAGAGGTGGACATGGCCTGAGGTGCAGACATCCAATGTGGCTTAGCTGGTTGATCCAGGGATATGAGGGAGTAATACTGGAAGACTGGAAATGTGGAAGTATGGGAAAAGGCATGTGGATGGATAATTGGGCATGGGCCCAAAGTGTGGGAATATTTATATTTTGTGTTGATGTCTGTTATAAACTATCCTCCACAGAGGACCATTTAACTATCAGGTAGACAGGTAGACTTGTCCTGTGAATGTCAGCCTGCTTCTGTCCTTTAAGACCCAGTGCTTGTGCAATGGGTCCATGGGCAGTGTGGCCATGTGTGCTGGTTCTCTATCTATTGCCTCTCAGCTCCAGCTCCAAATTCACTCTTTTTGCCTCCTTCGAGAAAATAGATATGGTCCCTTTAAATATTTTTTCTTGCCAAATGGCACAATGTTGATTGTGTTGGTAGTGGGGATGGGAGAGCTATTACAGGACGAAACAGGGTTCCTTCTTGGTTCCATGTACTTGCTCGGAAGACTCCCATAGCCTGCTGGCTTCTCCAGCTCTGGCCCCAGCTGCACAGGGCTGACAGCAGCCAGCAGCTTTCCCTCCCTCTGGTGGTTTTGCAGCCCAGTGCCTATGGGGTACATTTCTCCATGAACGACTTTCCCCAGAACCCTAGAAAGCAGATTTCTACCAAGTTCCGGAGGGCAGATTTCCACCAAGTTCTGCTAGTGTGATACCACAGTGACTTTACTGCCATCCAGCGAGCCACGGGCATGTCCTCCCCAACAAGATCTTGATCTCAGCCCTGGGGTTGGGAAGCCTCTTCTTGGAGTCTTATCTCAGCCTTAGGGGTAGTGGCTATTCCTTGTATCTGCTATTTCTGTATTCTCTAGGGTTCTTTTTATTTCTTACTAGCCAATCCTTTATCACTCCCATACCCACTTATAATTCTTCCTATTAAACATTTTCTATTCAAATTACAGCGTGGTTTTTCTTTGCTGATTGAACGCAGGCTAATACACCATGGTAGCAGGGAAAGAAGACAGGTATGGGCCCAACTGAACGGGTTCCTTTTCAATAACGTTGATCAATGCTATGGGCATGGTTCAGTGCCTAACTTAAAGCAGCAAAATCCAAAGCTGAGATCTTATTCTGGCTTCATCCTTTGAGAAGCCTAGCCAGCCACCTGGTGGCAAGTTACCTGCCATCAGACCCAGAAGAGGACACACCTCTAAGCTCATGCGCAGTGGTAACTAAGTGAGCAATTGCAGCCATCACAGTGCAACAGAGTTAAACAGCTGTGAGCTCCATCTCCTCATGGGTGAAGTCAGCCCATCAGCAAGCAAGCAAAATAAACCCACTTAAGTGCAGATTGAGGATGAAAGCAATCTAGAATTGATGGTAGAAGAATGATATGATGAATATCAATGAAGGCAGGATGGCATTAGCTGGGACTACCATTTGTTCCACTTACCCTTGTATTTTGAGTATTTTTTTTAGAGACTGCAGACAGCTACTAAATCGAAGTATGTATGGTTGATGGTAGAAGAATGATATGATGAATATCAATGAAGGCAGGATGGCATTAGCTGGGACTATCATTTGTTCCACTTACCCTTGTATTTTGAGTATTTTTTTTAGAGACTGCAGACAGCTACTAAATCGAAGTATGTATGATAAACTGTATTTAATGTGTGGTGTGAACAAGGAATAGACCACATGCAACCTTTCTGTGGCCCACATCTTATCTTCTTAGCCCTCCTTTTTACCCCAGCTATTACTGTGACACCCAGCTGCACACACTGCTAAACTGACAGCATCTCCTCATATCTCTCTCTATTTCTATCCCAGAGCTTCCCTCCCACCACCACATGAGATAACTCTGGGAACCCTTTCAGTCATTCTGACACAAGCATAAATCTGGAAGTACAAGGGGGTTAACAACCAAGGGGTACACCTTGGCCACTGAGGACTGAGCCTATGGGTAAATGCTTCACCCTTCAGTCCCAAGGCATGGATAATTTTGAGGTGCATTCTGCATGGCTTCTTAGAGGTCCATAGCAGGACTGAGTCCCAGTTGTCCATAATGGCGGTCAGCTCATCAAGACACCTTGGGTTGGCTTTCTCTCCTTCCTTGTCCTACTCTTCCCAGTCCTCCATCCCCAATCTTTGGAATTACTTACCCAAATAAACTACCTGCACTGAGGCATCATCTTAGGCTCTGGTTTTAGGGGAAGCTAGGATAAGACGGATCTCTCTTGTCTTTTATTCTCAGCTTCCTGAATGTGTCCCTCTTCTCTTGGCTGTCCCTGTCAGTGTTGATAAGCCACAGGCTTCCAACCTTGACCTACTTCTTCTTCTCCATTCATGGTCCTGCTTCATCTCATATGCTCTCATGCTTTAACCATGATCTAGTCGCCAAGAATTCCCAGTCTATTCCTCCCATCCACTTCACTTTCTGACCTATATGACTACATCGCAAACTGCATTAGACTTTTCTATGTCCATGTTCTAATATAGGTTAAATGTGGCATTAAAAGGGAAACCGAACTCCTTAATTTGCCAGTGCTGTTCCTCAACTGTTCCTCTTCTGTTTACTGTTTAGTGAATGGCGCCATCACAGTCTGAGTTGCACAAGTTAGAAAGGCATAAGTGAATCTTAATAGCTCCCTTTCTATGACCCCCACAGGCAAACAATAAGCAAGACGTGCTTATTGGTAGTTATTGTTACCTTCTTAGTGGCCTCAGTTTTCTCTCTACCTTCCATGGCTGTAGCCCTAGGTTTATTACCATCGTTCATCATCTCTCAATTTCTGGGCTGATCATTCAAAGGGAAGTCGTAAGAATGAATTGGGTCAGTGGATACAACAGAGGAAGCACAGGATAACTAATCATCTGTTGGCTGCTTCCCTGTGTCACAATATGGATCTGGCACATACTAAACACTCAGTAATCATTTGCTGAAGAATTAAATACATGCTTGACTCTTGAAGCAGATGTTATAGTCAATAAGTGATTGCAATTTAAATGTGTGAGAGAAAGGGAAAGAAAGGATTTTATTAAAGTACTTTAGGATAGTCTTTTGTTTGTCTTCAAAATGCTGTCCTAGTATTAACCTGAAAATATAAAGAAATTTTATTTGTTAAAAATTTACTGTTAATGTGGTGTTTAGTATCTTTTTATTTTAAAAGTTGGCGCTAATGTGGTGTTTAGTATCTTTTTATTTTAAATGTTGGCAAACTGAGCCTGAAGAGTCTTTCATGCCCATGAGAACATTGGAATGCAGTTTGCTAATATTTATAACGGCATGTCATGTATCTCTCATAGATGCAAAATACCCAGAGATTTCTGGGAATGGTAGGTACAAACATAATGTTTTAGTATACCTTTTGGGTGGGGGAGTATGTCAGAGAATAGAGGGAGAATACAGAATTGAGGGAGGACCAAATTATGAAAAGTATGAATCACCAGTCTCTCCAAACCTCATCGAAGTTTGACCCCTATTGTAACAGCGTTACGAGAGTGGGAAATCAGACTATGGCAGTGGTGAAAGGTGATTCTGAGAGGTGATTGGACCGTGATGACCATGCTGTCATGAATGGATTAATCTATTCATGGAGTAATGGGTCAATGGTATAGAGTTGTCAAAGGAGGGGCACTGATGGCTTTATAAGGACAGCGAGGTGAGCACCTGGGAGAGTTCTTGCTCATGCCCTCCTCGACATGTGATACCCGCTCTACCTTCCATGGCTGTAGCCCTAGGTTTATTACCATCGTTCATCATCTCTCAATTTCTGTGCTGATCATTCAAAGGGAAGTCGTAAGAATGAATTGGGTCAGTGGATACAACAGAGGAAGTACAGGATAACTAATCATCTGTTGGCTGCTTCCCTGTGTCACAATATGGATCTGGCACA
This sequence comes from Galeopterus variegatus, assembly GCF_000696425.1. NCBI lineage: Eukaryota > Metazoa > Chordata > Mammalia > Dermoptera > Cynocephalidae > Galeopterus > Galeopterus variegatus. The sequence continues at coordinate 34,641 of NW_007730498.1, read as the reverse complement.
TACTAAACACTCAGTAATCATTTGCTGAAGAATTAAATACATGCTTGACTCTTGAAGCAGATGTTGTAGTCAATAAGTGATTGCAATTTAAATGTGTGAGAAAAAGAGAAAGAAAGGATTTTATTAAAGTACTTTAGGATAGTCTTTTGTTTGTCTTCAAAATGCTGTCCTAGTATTAACCTGAAAATATAAAGAAATTTTATTTGTTAAAAATTTACTGCTAATGTGGTGTTTAGTATCTTTTTATTTTAAATGTTGGCAAACTGAGCCTGAAGAGTCTTTCATGCCCATGAGAACATTGGAATGCAGTTTGCTAATATTTATAACGGCATGTCATGTATCTCTCATAGATGCAAAATACCCAGAGATTTCTGGGAATGGTAGGTACAAACATAATGTTTTAGTATACCTTTTGGGGGGGGCAGTATGTCAGAGAATAGAGGGAGAATACAGAATTGAGGGAGGACCAAATTATGAAAAGTATGAATCACCAGTCTCTCCAAACCTCATCGAAGTTTGACCCCTATTGTAACAGCGTTACGAGAGTGGGAAATCAGACTATGGCAGTGGTGAAAGGTGATTCTGAGAGGTGATTGGACCGTGATGACCATGCTGTCATGAATGGATTAATCTATTCATGGAGTAATGGGTCAATGGTATAGAGTTGTCAAAGGAGGGGCACTGATGGCTTTATAAGGACAGCGAGGTGAGCACCTGGGAGAGTTCTTGCTCATGCCCTCCTCGACATGTGATACCCGGTGTTGCCCTGGGACCCTGTATGGAATTGATCCAGGAGAGGGCCCTCACCAGATGCGCCCCCTGCGTGGTGGACTTCCCAGCACCCAAAACTGTAAGAAATAAACTTCATTTCTTTATGAATTATTCAGTTTCAGGTATTCAGTTATAAGCAACAGAAAATGAACTAATACATTTCCCAATTTTCTCATCTGTTTGTTTTCTAAATTTTATGCATATTTTATATACCTCCTTAAATACTTTGGTACAATGTAGGAAGAGGGCCACTTTTCCACCTTATTTAAAAAAATTATTTATGGTAGAGAATTACACATCATGTAGAAAACAATAAGCAATTTATGGGCATGAGTCTAATAGAAATAATTTTCTGTTAAGAAACCGTTAGTTCACATATCATTAATTTAGTAAGACAGGAATTATAGTTACACGGATGTTGAATTATTCTCAAGTAACCCTGGATCTAGTTGAAATTACCTATTTTCTAAGTGTGAACATACCTGTTTGTAACAGTTTATAGCCTTACAAGTCGGTCTTTTTTGTTGAAATTGTTGGTGGCATCTTTACTGACATACAGAAAGGCAGGTTTAATATAGTAGTAGGAGGTCTTCTAAAGAGTTGTGTGACTTCAACATAACAATGCAATACAATTATTTCTAAAAGTATTAATGGTATTTTTTTTTTACCATCATAGTTCAAAATGAAACTCCTTCCTGCAAGTATTATATTATTTATCTAAAACTTCCTGGATCAACTGAAATATAGTTATTGAGACTATCATATTAAACTCTTTATTTTTGTTCTGGATAGAAGCCAAACAACAGTAATTGCTTCTATGAATTGCCTAGAAGCAGGTGACTCTGCCATCTGGACGTATGTCCTCCACCTCACTGAGCAGGGCTTCTGATAAAATGTTGTATTCCTGGCCTCCAGGCAAAGAGTAGTTGGGAGGGGAGAGGTAAGCAGCCTTATAGTTTCTGGTAATAACTTTCCTTTCCCTTTGGGATTTAGAGTCCACTTGCATTTTGTGAAGATTTTTCAAGAAAAGGAATTGAAATGTGGCTGTTGTCCCAGACATCCAAGCTTTGCTTGCTACTCATTGTTTCGGGAGAGGTAAGCAGCCTTATAGTTTCTGGTAATAACTTTCCTTTCCCTTTGGGATTTAGAGCCCACTTGCATTTTGTGAAGATTTTTCAAGAAAAGGAATTGAAATGTGGTTGTTGTCCCAGACATTCAAGCTTTGCTTGCTACTCATTGTTTCAGGATACTCAAGATTCTATTTTCTGCTTGTAATCCAGAGAGCTTTCATAGTTATAGCTTCATAAAAGATTGTTGGGAAGCTTGATAAGTCTACCAGTGTGGATCATGAATGGAAAGCTGTGTTGTTCGTCTGTGGGCTCCTGTTTCGATCAAGTCTAACTCAGTAGTTGCAGCAAATAAACTAGAGTGAGAAACCTCAAAGTTGCCCTGGAAACAAGCTGTCCATCTTCTCTTTCTATGTTTGGCTTAATGGGCCATATCCTAAAAATTCCTGTCCTTTCTCTCCTCAGATCAAAGAACATTACAATCTTGGTCTTGTCTCTCTCTGTGACTTATATGCTTCTTTCCTTATATGTTATTTTTTAATCCAATTGGTTGGAATCACCCAAAATTCACTACCAGGGCAATCACTGGTTGCCTTGTAGCCATTACTTGACAAGGCTGTAATTAGTTGGGCCATTTTACACCTGCTTTCCCAGCTGGGCACTGCATTTTGCTTTACAATGATTTGTATCAGAATTGAAAGGGCACTGCTTCAAGAGGGAGCTCACAGTTCCCAGTGACAATGTAAAATTGTACAGATTTCACACTGTAGAGAACTTACAGCAAGAATTCATTCATTCATTCATTCCTTTTTTTTTTCAAGTGAATATTTCTTCTACTTTAACTCTTCTGATAATTTTCAGTGAATAGCTTCTAAGAGAGAAAACAAAATTATACTATCCCCTGTTGGTGGTAGTTTCTTATTTAATATTTCAGTTGGCTTTTAGAGACATGTACCACTTGGGGCTAGTTTTCATAGTAATCGTAGTCTCATGTGAACCTTTAACCTATGGAAATATGCCTTTCAAATAATTCAGAGAATATATTTGATAATGACACTTGCATACGTTTTCATGCTAAATTAAACCCTTTAAATGGAGAATACATGGATTTTTAAAATTTAATGCCGGCTGTTTCCATTATTGCTCACGAAGTACTGGCCATGAAGGAATGTGGTCCAGGTAAATGAACTAAGTCCCTTCCTAAAGACCCTTGCTACCAGTGCAGAGTGCTTCCAGTTCCCACTCTGAAATCTGCTTTATTGCCAGCATTGTTTCTTTTTCTAATAATGTTTATTGTAGGCTGATTCAGTGAGATTATTTGATGGCAAATTAATATTTGCCTGTAAGTGATCCAGAAGAATCTTAGAAATGAGAGTCAGCTCCAGCGAGTATGCTATAAAGCCATTGGTGCTGTGATCGCCAACCCAGTGGGTCATCCCTTGGGCCAGTAATGGGTGCATATTTTAGATGGCCATCATGTAGCAATTAGTTGCTCCTATTCAATTAATTTCTTTAACAAAAACACCATTAGTGGACCTCTGTGAAGTGTTAATCCAAGAGCCTTAATGACAGACTTAATAATGTCAAAAAGCTCCTCTCCATTTGTTTCTATTTAGAAGATAAAAACGTACCTTGCTCTGTTAGAGAATTAAGATGCAAACATCTTGCCCACAATTTTTAATGTTTCCGCTTTGGAACTCCATCTGAAAAGAGGTCAGATCTCTATCTTTGTCTTCCTATCTCTCTCGTTCTCACTTTCTCTCTCTAGCTCTCTCTTTCTCTACTTCATCAGGAATGAAAAATATTTTCATCACTTTTACAATGATACCAATTATTTCCTAATAAGCAACAAGTCCTTCTTTTTTCTTTTTTCTTTTTCTTTGGCCTCATTACTCCTCTCTTTCTACTCATGGCTGCCAATGTGGTTTAGACCGCAGCACGTCGAGCCAGACTTTCTGTAAAATTGTCCTCCAGCTCGTCTCCCTCCATCCAGACGATCTGCTCCTCCTGACACTCCACTTCATCTTTTTATCTTCTACTGAAAACCCTGTGGTGGCAGTTCTGTATCTACTAACTCCTTACCCTGGCATTCAAAGACCTCTACAATCTATACCTAAATTGCATTTTCTTTCCTATTTCCATTCTCTACTCAAGGAATATTAGATTCTTTCAAATGCATTTTGATCATTCTCTTTCCCACAGCTTGAATATCTCTTTTCTGCCTTTGTACCAATTGTTCGACTCCTGTCATCTTTCCACTCCCCACAATTAATTATTTTTTTAAAACCATTTTTTGTCTATGTCAAGTTTTAATAATCTCATGTCTCTAAATAGTAACATTTAACCTGTAAAACCTATTGTGTGTGTGTGTATTTAGCCATGCATTACCTAAAAATAACTCTTGTATTTTTGTCTTATTTACTTAATTTCAGTTATTCACCTTTTCATTCATGTATAAATTGACTCCTCACTGATTAGATCGCAAATCTCTAAAAACAGGAATATCGCTTTAAATTTTATGTTCAAACATACCTGATAGGTGACAAGCCTGAAATCAAGGCTTGATAAGTATATACTGAATGTAGTTTCTCTTGAGTTCTAGAATTTGATGTTTATTGTAATTCCAGGTAAAGAGCTTTTGTTAGGCTATTAGATAATTATCTAATAAAGGCTTTTCTTTTCTGTGAAGTTCTTGGTATAAAAATTAATAAATTCATTCATTCTAACAGTATTTGGGAAGAAATGTCTTATATAGCCTTCTTAGAAAATCTTTTACAACAATGACTTATTAAAATCAATATTGTTCCAAATTTTAATAGAAACATGAAATTCTAAATAACTTGGACTCTTTCTTGCCCAATTCAGGTTTCCATAGATATCATCTTTGAAGGTAACTATGATTACAATTTCTGTGGCCACCTTTTAATGCTATATACCATGTAGGTAGCCTACTTTGGAGTTACTTTTAGAAACCACTTGCTTCGATATATTTTTTATTTTTTAATACTTGTCCAGTTCTTTTTTTTTATCACACAAATGCTGAGTAAGAGCAGCTAAATGGATGCCTAGTTACTCATGTTATTTGTTTATGGAAAAAATATCTTTAAAACAAAAGCTAAAAAGCTTGATCCATTCTACCTATAACCTATTATGTATAACCTATTTTCTCTAAGTCCTAGATGATGTTATGACTTGTGATGGTTTTTGTTTTTAGCTGAAAAGATCCACATAAGTTCAACAGTTTTCTGCACTGCCTCCTAGATTATTCTTCATCTTATACTGGCACTTTTTATACATAAAGTCTTCTCCTGTCTGTTAAGATTCCACTTTCCAGTCTTCCTAAGGCCTTTCCTTCAAAGCAACCTCCCTCTGCTATGTATATTTGCTACTCAAGTACAATACTTTCTAATGCCTTGAGTTCCTGATTCTTCTAAATTAGACTCTAAGTACCTTAAGAATCAGGGTTGGGTCTTATTAAGTCATGCATCTACCCCAGGCCTAATGCTGAGAGTAGGTATTAGACACAAATGTGATTTATCACTTAACTGATTGCTATGGTCCAAATGTTTGTATTCTTCAAAACTCATGTGAGTCTTAATTCCCCAATGTGACAGTGTTGAGAGGTGGGGCCTTTGGGAGGTGATTGGATTGTGAATGCTATGTCATGGATTCATAGATTAATGGATTAATGGGTCAATCAATGAATGGGTAATCATGGGAGGAGCACTAGTGGCTTTATAAAGAGAGCAAGTGAGTGTGTTAAAGTACACTCAGCCCCCCTCACCAGGTGAAGCCCTGCACAGCCTCAGGACTTTGCAGAGTCCCCACCAAGAAGGCCCTCACCACTTGTGCTCCCTGGACCTTGAACTTCCCAGCCTGCAAAACTGTAAGAAATAAGTTTCTTTTCTTCATAAATTACTCAGTTTAAGTATTCTGTTATAAGTGACAGTAAATGGACTAATACACTGATTAATTATAATAGCTAACATTTATTGTGCACTTAATATGCTCCCGGCACAATTCTAATCCAGTTAACCCTCAGAAAACTCAATAAGTGATATACTTTTATTTACCCTATTTTTGTGATGAGGAAACTGAGGAACAGAGAGGTTAAGAGATTTACCCAAGGTCATGTAGCAAATATGGTGCGGATGCCAGCTTGGTCTGCCAGTTGCTGTAGTTTCCTTTGTACTAAAGCTGTGCTGCATCTTCTAAAATTATTCTTTCTTAAAGTATTTTTTTCTGTTGTTCCATTTATACTTCTATTTCAGCTAGAGTATTCTACTGTCTTTTATGCTTTTCTTTTGTTAATTGAGCAAAATGTCTAATCTGAAAGTGGTGTTGCATTAAATATGACTTTCTAACTACACTGTGGCATTTTGTTTGGGGGATGTGGTTTCACCATTTCATCTATGACTGGCAGGTGATGAGGAGACTAGTCAGACCACATATCCAGTAATCTTGGATTGTTCTAATGATTGATGTCATATTGCTTCAACTTCTAACTTATTAGGCAGGAGTTGGAAAACTGAATTCAGTGGAGCACCGTGTTTTGGGGGAGATAAAAGTTCTGTGCCACTTATAGAAGATTGTGTGTCCTTCTGTAATGCTGAGGCTGAAATACTAAAACTATTCCTTCTAGAATCTTTTTCAGTTAGCATTCTTGATATAATTTAAATTCCACCAATCAGATATATTTCTGTGAGACTTGACTATAGAAATGAATTAGTTTGGGAAAGAGGCAGGGTCAGAGATATCGATTATGTTTATGCAGATTATGACAACAGTAAGGACCAATTTCCCAATCTCTTTGGCAACTTTCTGACTCTACACCTTCCTAATGAAGGCAAAATGTCTGTGGTAGCTCATTTTGTCAGTGTTCTTCCAGGAAGTTCAATCTAAGGTCCATCCCTCCAGCCCTCCTAACAATTCTTTTGCTGTTCAATACACTAGCATAAATCCCTTCTGCTTAAACTTGGTAGAGTAAATTCTGTCTTCTGCAAGTGAATCTAACTGATGCAACTATATCTGATGGATACACTCTCTATGTTTGAATTGTTAAATATTAAGCAAAGTTTTATAGGTGTATCTTAGAGCATGGAAGTAACAAATCTTTGCTTTAGAATAAAATGTTTAGGGCATTTATTATTTATTCCTGTTGGTAATCCTTTTGTTACTCTCATAAAAAATAAAATCTCTAAAATAATGTGAATAATTAAGCATTTAGATTTATTATTTACTCCATATTTATTGGGTGCCTACACTGTTCCAGCAACAGGTCCAGGTAAGAGACACTGCAGTGAGAAAAACAGATAAAATCTCTGTTCATATATTAACTTATAGTCTTCCCCATCAGCTTACAGATTAAATCAATTTCTCATGTTCATTCACAGTTAGGTTTCCAAGTCAGTTAAAAGTATTTCAAAAGCTTGAGAGATATTGATGATACCTCACAATAAAGAGAGCTCAGTTTTGGCATTTACATTACTAACTTAAAGGGTGGCCTGCTTACTAATCCATAAAGTGGGGATTTATATTTATCTCTCTTGATGTGGATGGCAAAAAATAGCTTATTAGGGTGATAGTTTTGAATCACTTATATGTGGATAAATCAATTTTTAAAAATCTATTTGGCTACAGTGATGGGAATTATAGTCATTTGTAACTCTCAGTACTAGTAATAATATGGAGAACCTGATGAGAAGTAATAAAAGCTTTCTTCAACAGTTTGCATTAAAATGAAGCTCAGATTGTTATTATAGAACATATATACCACTTAAATCATCCCAAGTGCAGGAAAGCCCTATAAAAATGGTCTATTAATTTATCTACAAGTATGGTCATATTCAAAAAGAATATAAGGCAACTTTTTCATACTCTGTTAAATTAAGTCCAGTTTCAAAAGCAGTAATTACAAAATGAACTATGCATGCAATTTTGTGTGTAGATATTTTCAGAATATTTTCAACTACAAAATGATTGACTGACTTATTATGTATTCGGATGTTTTTCTATGGAAATTGTCAAGCTTTATAATGTTTTTCAACTATAGCTCAGTAGATACATATCTAACTACCAAAAATAGAATATATATATTACGTTTATTTTTGAAAAGCAGAAATAGGGAAGAATGACTCTAGCTCATTCATAGGTGATGATAGCTAATGGGGTGAAGAAGAGTTAACCTAAAATTTAAGATCTTCATAGTAAAGGTGAAGATTTTTGCAGTTGTCAGTAAAGTTGCATATGTGTGCCTATGTGCATCTATATGTGTATTTTTTCCAGGATGGAGTCAGGGTAGTAAAAAACTGAAGGAATTTACAAAATTGTCAACACAGGTGTAGAAGGGACTAGATGATGTTAGTGTGAAGAACATGACAAGATGCCAGTGCAGATCAATAGAGACAAAATCTCAGAACAAAAGCATTTTGTTTTCCCTGGAACCTCTATTGCAAATGTTAAGGCAAAGATAATTTAATGAGTTATTTAGCCTTGACATATAACTTGTATTTGTTATGAATTCTGAATGGTTGAGAATTTTTCAGAATGGTTTGTATTATTTCTTTAGAAACCAGGAGGATATAATATAAAATATCAGAAGCTCAAAATGAAGACAAGGATTAAGATGTGTGTTTTTAAACTTCAATAAAGTGTTTGTGTATTAACTTAGGAAGATTGTTGAGGGAGTTAAATAGTCTGCATTCAAAACATGTTCTCACTTGTAACTAGGTGCTAAGGAAGAAAGAAAGAAGGGAAGACAGAAAGATGAAAAAGAGGAAGGAAGGAAGGAAGGAAGGAAGGAAGGAAGGAAGGAAGGAAGGAAGGAAGGAAGGAAGGAAGAGAAAGAAAGAAAGAAAGAAAGAAAGAAAGAAAGAAAGAAAGAAAGAAAAAGAAAGAACCACAACAATACACTGAACTTTCAGAAGGAGGGAACAAACCTAAGGATACTAGAGATGGGGGGAGGGAGGGAGGGGTTTTGGGGAGTAATAGGTCGGGTAAAGGCCATAAAGAAAAATTATGATTTGTAATAATGAATATACTAATAATAAAAAATTAAAATTAAAAAAACATTAAAAAGAAGTATAGCATCTGGGATTTAGTAGATATTTTATACATCTTAGCAGTTATAACTACAATTATAAGAAGCATAAACATAATTCTGTCTTGCTGTCTGGGTTCGTGTCTAAGTACCCTTGGGGAGAGGCGAGCTGCCCTAAGGGCAGGTTTCTGCCTCTATTCCATCACAGTTCTTGTCTCACTGTATTGAGTCTGATTTCTTATTTAGTATCCCAGTTTGTTCACACTAAGACCTTATCTTGATCTTCCTATCCTTTTTAATTCCTCTTACAGCAAAATTGGAGTTCGGACCTCAGGCCGTGTTCTATCACCAGCTGCTGAGGATTCTTCCTGGATTTTCACAGGATGTCTATTTCCAGACTCTGCTGTTCCTGCCTGAGCATCCACACACTGGCTTGTTTCTAGGCACTTTGCTCTGTGCTCCTGACCTCTCGGATGATGTCTCCTCATTGTCTGAACCGCCGGATGATGTCTCCTCATTGTCTGAACCGGATGTGTCGTTCTTGTTGCTCATCCCAGTGGTATGTGTCATCTGTAAGCTACACTGACCCCAAGTCCAGAGCTTCTCTTCTGATGTGAGATGTTTTGAATAACAATGTGATGGAGAGAAATTTATTTATTTATTTATTTTTTCCTTTTTTTTGTCTTTTTTCGTGTCCGGCAACGGATCGCAACCCTCAGTGTCGCACCCGTACTGGACTGGGAACGGCAACGGGATCGCAAACCTCGGTGCTGCGCCCGCACCTCGCTCAGCCAGTGAGCGGGAACCGGTCTGTATGTGGGATCCGAACCCTTGGCGGGAGCGTCGCCACGCTCCCAAGCAGCGCACTGTAGCAGTGCGCCACCAGGCCAGCCCTGGAGAGAAATTTAAACCAACAAACGAACACCAGAAATAGTTAGAGAAGAGAAGCTTGCTGCCTTTCTCTGGCTGCGTTGCAGAGAATGCTGGATAAAAACCTGTTTGAAATGTCAATAGAAGCCAAAGAGAAGGAATTCTTCAATGACATTGTTAGAATTCTATTCCATTAACTAAATTAAAATTAACTTTTCTTCCTATAACTCCTGTTTTCTTTGGGCCCTGTTGCCTTCCTTTGCTCTCATTTGGGATTCTTAGGTTCTTTTTAAAGACCTTCATTTGATGTGTTTCCTGGAGAAATATTTCTTATATTCACCTCATCTGGATGGCTTTTTAATTTCCATTATGTCAGAAAGAGAAAGATAGAAGTGTTTCTTTGGTCACCTGTAATCCAAAGGAAATCATTACAAACCAAGTCAGCCTAAAGAACCTGGCCATTACTGTGGTCACCCTAATCACCTTTATAAGACCAAGTTTGCTTTACAGCCCAATGCGCAGGTGGAAATGAAGATATGTGATATATAAATGTACTTATGCTGCATAGACAGTGAGTTTTAATAAATTATTTAACTTATCTGAGAACCTGCTTTCCTATATGTATATTTACTTCCCATTTATATATCATATCATATTATTGCTCATTAAAAAATATATATGCACATTTAAAGATCTAATCACTTTGATTCCTTATATGCTATCTTAGGGTAAACTCAATGTATTATCCTCAAACAAAAACCGAAGGGCCACCTACTGAATAATATCCATCAAAGATCATCAGATTACTAGATTATTCCTATTCTTCTGTCATCTACTTACTGGTTTTCTAATTATTTCCAAATTTTTAAAAATATTTGTGTTCATAAAATTAATGCATACTCCTTGCAGGAAAATTCAAAGAGAATAAAGAAGAAAAATGTCCTTACACTTGGTACCACGCAAAAACCAATGCTAACAAAGACTTGAACTGTTTTTTTTAAAGCTACAAAATTCTATTTGAAGGTTGTAAATGATAGATAGTGCTTTGACTTTCATTTATCCTAAGGCTTATTGACTTTTCTCTTAACCTCACCTTTGAATGTTAATTGTTTCTAATGAGAATACCAAACATCAGTAAAATAAACCATTTAGCTGTAAGAATAAATTTAGTCTCAACGTGCTCTCTCAATGAATAATGATGAACTTTGGCCATGACATATATTCAGTATAATAAATGTAAATATAAGCTATGGTAAGATTTCTCAAAATTTACAAAATTAAGAAATAGCCTACATTCAACAATGTTTTTCTTTACTATAATTTTACCTGCAATTCAGTACATCATTTGTCTTCCTGCTTTTGTCCTTTTTGTGTTTTTTAAACACTTACGTTAATTTATAGTCTTAGCCTCACTCCTTTGCTTTGCTGAGGAGGAAATTAAGACTTAGGGAAGTGAAGTAACATGTAAATGGTTAGTAGGACAATAAGAAATAGAATCCTATTCTAGTCATTCTCTGTTCACTACATCATGGCCATCTCATGCAAAGGAAAATTAAATACATTTTAACTTATTTGAAACTGAATTTGTTCAATGCTTTTTTCTCTCCAGCAGATTTGCAAGGGAGTTTCCGAATTATATTTTTATAAGTTACAACTTAAATAAGTTTGCATGCTTAAAGCACACATGAATTAGGTGGGTGAATGTGAAAGGAGGTAAATGTAGAATTCTTGCCTGGAATCCTGCAGACATTTTGGGAAAAGACCTCCCAGCAAGATTAAAGACCCGCCATGAGTAAGTCACAGGCAAATATATACATACCAGACCTTTTGCAAGGCTTCTGTTGGACACTTCCCACCTTCACTGCTCCCTAACCCCTTACACCCTAACCCCATACCCAAACTACACTTTCCCTTGGACTAGGGCTGATATTCAGCATGTATACATCAGGATGTCTGTATAGATGATTTATAATTCATATTGATTGACATATAGCTTTTTTCCTGAGCCCCTGTGTGCCATTCGCTCCTGCCTAGCTATCCCATAATGTTTCTTCATCAGCCAGCAATTAAAGGGTTAATGTCCCATGGCAAGAGAACTCCAGAGCTTTGTCCCAGTGTCTGTGTTGTTTGTATTATTCTGACTGTGTGATGCCATACCACACAATCATTAGACACAATATCACCCTGTGTACTCCAATATCTGTCTTCAATCATTTCCATAAAAACTTCTGGGAGAAGAGAAAGTTTGGGTGAAAGGAAAAGTCAGAAAGGAAGGAAGAGGGATGGAGAAGTGAAATAGTGTCTGCCAGACAAGAAGACAGGTAGGATAGAAGCTGGTGGTATTCTTCTATATGGACTATGTGTGCTTGTGGGCAGAAGCAAGACCTGGGTCCAGTGTGGCACAGGGTAGGGGATGAGGGCCTTCTGCCAGTCCTTGCACAGAACCTCTCACCACTTTAGTCACCCAAAGATTAGAAGTTAAAGGATCATGTATGACCTTAAGTAATAGTAGCTAACTGCTATCTATTAACACTTTGATTTTACCAGGAAAAGTTTAAACTTACTAGTTTTCCTTTCCCTCTTTCTGTGTCTATCTTTATAAATTTTCTTCAATAAAAACTGTTTGGGGTAGAAGGATCTTAGAGGACACTCAATCAATTCGTAAGTCCATTAAATGGCCAAATCCCCTTCCTAACTTATCTAATACTTTATTAACTAAGAAAAGGAGAAGAAAGTAATACTATCTAACACACACTTGCTATGATTCTAGGCACTTTGCTATGTGCTTTAATACATTATCTAGTCCATCATGTGAACCCTATGATGTAGGTGTCACTATCACCCCAATTGATAGATTAAGGATACTTAGTCCCACAGAGGTTATACGAATGATCAAGGCCATAGAACCAGTAAAGTGTAAGAGCTAGAATTTTAGCTCAAGCCTAAAATGCTCTGTATTAATCCATTTTTCCTTTTTTTTTTTTTTTTTTTTTTTCTTTTTTCGTGACCGGCAACGGATCACAACCCTCAGTGTCGCGCCCGTACTGGACCGGGACCGGCAACGGGATCACAACCCTCGGTGTTGCTCCCACACCTTGCTCAGCCAGTGAGCGGCCGGTCTGTATATGGGATCCAAACCCTCGGCGGGAGCACCGCCGCACTTCCCAAGCGGCGCACTGTAGCAGTGCGCCACCGGGCCAGCCCTGTATTAATCCATTTTGTTGCTTATAACAAAGTACACTGAACTAGGTGATTTATAAAGAAAATGAAATTTATTGCTTACAGTTTCTGAGGCTGGGAAGTCCAAAGTCCATCCAGGGGTGGCAACAGTGACCCAGGGGTCTCACATTGTGAGATGGTGGAAGCAGAGAGAAAGAGAAAGACAGACTCTCCTCTTCTTTTAAAGCCCTCAGAACCACACCCCTGACCACCATTTTTAATCCATTCACTACTGCATGGTCCTACAATCCAATCACCTCTTCAAGGCTTCACTTTTCAGTTACCATAATAGGATTTCCTACCCTCTTAATAGTCACAGTGGGGGCTAAGTTTCTAATACATAAAACTTGAGGAACACAATTCAAGCTTCAAGTTTTGGAGGGACATAATTCAATCCGCTACATGCTCCAAAGCCCATAATCACCATGATGCTTCCATAATGTATGTACACTATGTTTGGAAGGGAGTCTCTACCTATCATATAGACCAATTTTATCTTTGACTGGTCCTAACTTCAGTGAGAGACGAGGGGAGCATATTTTATCAGAGCTGTAGGGTTGGGTATCTGGTGCAGATCTGCTTTCCTTAGGAACACAAGCTGCTGCTTGTAAACTATCTCTAATCAAGCTGCACCAAAGTTATCCTGTCATTCTGGATTTTGAGTGACATGGCTTCAAGATGAACCAGTAAATACTTTGTTAAACTGATCAGCCCATTAATGAAGATCTTGAAGAAAGACTGTGGTAATAACTCTACCCCAGGTAAAGCCAATGTATCTGAGCAGTTAAAAGCATGCCTCACACACACACTCCTGTGGCAGTATCCCAACCCATATTTATCATCACAGAACTTCTGTCATAATAGAGCCTTCCTTACTTTGGTAGCATTCCCACCCACTCCAGATAGGGGCTACCCTTTCTTGTGCCAAACTGAAATCTCTCTTATGCCTTCTACCAATTGGACCATCTTTTATTCTTTAGGGTCTTACAGAAAAAGTCTAATTCTCCCATGTAGTAATGCTTCACATAATTAAAGAGTGCAGTTCTGTGTCCACTGACTCCTCTCTTGTGGGTAAGCACTGTCAGTTTCTCCAATTATTTCATATATGTCATGGTTTCCAGTGTCTATTTCATCCTATACCTCTGCTTTCAATTCCCTTTAAATTCCTCTTAAAGTGAGGTACCCAGAACTTAGCACCATACCACTTAAAATGGCCAGCTCAAAAGAGAAACCACCAGCTTCTATATTCTAGAGAGTGAACAAAGCCTAAAATTACATGGGTTTTATTTTTTTTAATGTTTCTAGTAACACAATACCATTTCATCATATAGTGCAAAATGTCACCTGAAAATCTCTGTTTTTCAAATGCAGTTGCTAAGTCATGTCTTGCTCTATCCCATATATTTTTCCTTAATTAAACTTTTTATCTTCAGATAATTGTGATTCACATGCACTTGGAAGGACTAATGCAGGTACGTTTTTGGATTCACATACAGCTGTAAGAAATAATATAGTGAGATTGTATACAGTCTTTACCCAGTTTCATCCAGTGGTAATGATTTGTAATATCACAACTAGCTTATTGTTATCAGTCCAGTGAGGATACAGAACATTCCATCACCATAAAGATCCTTCATATTGTGCTTTTATAGCCACATCTGCTTTCCTCCTCCCCTGACCCCTTTTTAATCCCTGGCCACCATTACATTGTTCTCCATTTCAATAATTTTGTCATTTCAAAATGTTATTTAAGTGGAATTATACAACATGTTATATTTTGGGATTGGCTCAGGATTGCTTTGGCTATTCAGGGTCTTTTGATGTTCCATAGGACTGTTAGGATTGTTTTTTCTATTTCTATGAAGATTGTCATTGGTATTTTGATGGGAATTGCATTGAATCTGCAGATCATTTTGGGTAGTATGGATGTTTTCGGAATGTTAATTCTTCCAATCAGTAAACATGGAATGTCTTTCCAACTTTTTGTGTCCTTTGTGTCCAAGAAAGGATGTGTCCAAGAAGGGATGCCCTTTCTTTCTTTCTCTTGCCTGATTGCTCTGGCTAGTACTTCTAATAATCTTTAAAATAAGAATGGTGAAAGTGGGCATCCTTGTCATGTTCTTGTTTGTTAGGGAAAAGCTGAAAGCATTCAGGATGATATTGGCAATGGCTTTGTCATATATGGCTTTTATTGTGTTGAGATACTTTCCTTCTATACCACTTTGTTGAGAGTCTTTATCATGAAGGGAAGTTGAATTTTTCAAATGCTTTCTCTGTGTCTATTGAGATAATCGTATCATTTCTGTACTTGATTTTGTTGATGCATTGTATTACATTTATTGATTTGCATATGTTGAACCATCCTTGCATTCCTGGATGTATCCCACATGGTCATGACATATAATCTTTTTGATGTGCTACTGTATTCTATTTGCTAATATTTTGTTCAATATTTTTGTGTCTATGTTTAACAAGGATATTGGCCTATAATTTTCATTTTTTTTGTTGTGTCTTTGTCTGATTTTGGTATCAGGATGATGCTGGCCTCATAGAATGAATTTGGGAGAATGGTCTCTGTTTCAACTTTTTTGAATAGTTTGAAAAGGATTGGTATAAGTTCTTCTTTAAAGATTTAATGGAATTCAGCAGTAAAGCCATCAAGTCCTCTCTTCACCTTTCTTTGTTGGAAGATTTCTAATTATTGCTTCAATTGCATTGCCCATTATTGGTCTAACTAGGATTTCTATTTCTTTTTGTTTAGTCTTGGTAGTTTGTATGTGTCCAGACATTTATCCATTTCCTCCAGGTTTTCAAAATTATTTGTTTCTTCAATAAAGTTGTTCATAATAGCATCTAATGATTATTTTTATTTCTGTGGTATTGGTGGTAATGTCTCCTTTTTTATTTTTGATTTTTGTTATTCAAGTTTTCCCTCTTCTTCTTTTAGTTAGTCTAGCTAATAGTTTGTCTATTTTGTTTATCTTCTCAAAAAAACCACCTTTTCGTTTCACTGATCTTTTGCATCTTTTTTCATTCTCTATTTCATTTAGTTCTGCTGTGATCTTAATCATTTTTTTCTATTAACTAATTCTGAGATTGGATTGTTCTTGCTTTTCTAGTTCTTTGAGGTGTAATGTTAGGTTGTTTAGTTAAAGTCTTTCTATTCCTTTGATGTAAGCATTTATTGCAATTTATTACTGCTTTTGCAGTATCCCATAGGTTTTTGTATGATGTGCCTTTATTTTTGTTCATTTTAAGAAATTTTTTGATTTACTATTTTATTTGTTCTTTGACCTATGGTCATTCAGGAGCATGCTGTTTAATTTTCATGTACTTGTATACCTTCCAAAGTTTCTGTTGTTATTGGTTTCTAGTTTTCATCCGTTGTGGTCTGAAAAGATACTTGAAATGATTTCAGTTTTTAAAAATTTGTTGAGACTTGATTTGTGAACTAACATGTGGTTTATCCTGGAGAATGTTCTATATGCTAATGATTAGAACGTATATTCTGTAATTGTTGGATAAAATGTTCTGTAAATGTCTGCTAAGTCCACTTGGTCTAAAGTGTAGTTTAAATCCTGTGTTTCTCTGCTGATTTGTTGCTTAAATGATATGTGCAATGTTGAGAGAGAAGTGGGAGGTCCCCAGCTATTATTGTATTGGGGTCTATCTCTCTCTTTAGCTCTAATAGTGTTTGCTTTATATATCTGTGTGCTCCAATAATAGTCAGCCTCTTGCTGGATAGATCCTTTTACCATTTTATAATGACCTTTTTTTGTCTCTTTTTATATTTTTGGCTTAAAGTCTATTCTGTCAGATATAAGAATAGCTACTCCTGCTTGTTTTTGATTTCCATTCATGTATATGGTATATCTTTTCCCATACCTTCACTATTAATCTCTGTAAGTCTTTACAGGTGAGGTGGGTTTCTTGTAGGCAGCATACAGTTGGGACTGCTTTTATAATTCATTCATCCAGTGTACTTCTTTTGAGTGGGAAATTCAATCCATTTACATTTAGAGGTGTTAGTGAAAGGTATTGTCTTACTCTTGGCATTTTATTACTTTTTATGGTTGTTTTAAATATCTTTTGTTCCTTTATTTCCCTATTATTGTTTGCCTTTGGTGTTTGATAGTTTTTTAAGTGGTAAGATTTATTTTTTTTTCTCTTTCTCATTTACATATCTGTTTTACCAGTAGGTTTTATTCTTTCTCGTGTATTCATGGAAGTGATTATCATTTTTTGCATTCCAGATGCAGGACTTTTTTGAAGATTTCTTGTATGGCTGGTCATGTGGTAGTGAACTCTCACAGTTTTTGTTTGTTTGGGAAATACACTATTTCTCCTTCATTTCTGAAGAGTAGTCTTGCTGGATATGGTATTCTTCACTGGCAGTATTTTTTTTTTCTTTTAGTACTTTGAATATATCATCCAATTCTTTCCTGGCCTATAAGGTTTCTGCTGAGAAATTTGCTGTTAGTCTGATGGGTACACCCTTATAGGTGACTTGACACATTTCTCTTGCTGTTATTAGGATTCTCTCTTTATATTTGACTTTTAACAGTTTGGCTACAATGTGACTTGGAGAGGACCTTTTTGATTGAATCTGTTCAGGGATCTTTGAGCCTCTTGGATCTGGAAATTTATATCTCTCTGAATACCTGGGAAGATTTCTACTATTATTTCATTGAGTAGATTTTCAGTGCCTTTTTCTTTCTCCTCCCCTTCCAGAACACCCATAATTCAGTCATTTGTATACTTAAGGTTGTCTGACAAGTCTCATAGGTTTTCTTTATATTTTAAAATCCTTTTTCCTTTTTTTTTTTTTTTGTTTGTCTGGGTTATTTCAAAACTTGTCTTTGAGATAAAAAATTCTTTCTTCTGCTTGCTCTAGCCTGTTGCTTAAGCTCTGAGTTGTATTTTTTATTTTGTTGAATGAATCCTTCACTTCCAAGAATTCTGCTATGTTCTTTTTTAAGGTATCTATCTCTTTATAAAAAGTTCCTCCTTCAGATCTGGGAATTTTTTTTTTTTTCATTTCTTTATGTAATCTGTCTGAGTTTTCTTTTATCTCATTGAGTTTCTTTGTGACTGTTGCTTGAAATTCTTTTCATTCATTTCATAAGTTTCCTGTTGTTTGACTTGTTTTACTATAAAATTATTGTATACCTTTGGGGATGTTATATTTTCTTGTTTTTTTGTTTTGTTTTGTTCTTTGTTTTTGGATTTCTAGTATCCCTGCATTGAAGTCTGGTTATTTGGAACAGCAATTGCTTCTTCTAATACTCAGGAGAGGCTTTTGAGCAGAGAGACTCTCTCCTGCAGATGTGTTATATATTGTTTGGTGGGTAATGTGGTTTTTTTGGTTCTGAGTAGATGGTAGATGCAGTAGTATAGTCTCTATGTGGTTACTTCAACCATATTCAACATTGGAGTTGTCTGTGAGTGATTCCATGGCCTAGGCACTGGAGCACTTAGTAATTCCTTGCTGAAGTGAGTGACATTGGGTTGGGTTGTTGTGTGAGATCCCAAGTTCTAGAGAGAAGCACCTGGTTGTCCTATTGCTCCTTGGCTGAGGTGGGTGACCCTGAGAAGACTCACTGGTAACCCAGTGTCCCATGACCTTGATAGGTGCTCTAGTGTGATCTGAAGGTCCTCAACTTAAATGGATGACCTTGCATGGTATTTCTGGGGGCTGGGATTAGGACCTTAGGCATCAAAGGTGTTATGGGATACTCAGCAGCCCCTCAGCTAGGGTGGGTGACTCAGTGGTGTCACTGGGGTTCTGGACAGAGCTCTGTACCCCAAGAGGAGGCATTCAGGTACCCTGTAGTTTCACTATTGAAGTGGGCAACACTGAGTGGGGCTGCTGGATTTGTGTGTGGGGGGGGTGCTGTACTCTCAGGAGGAATGCTCTGGGTGAGGTATTAGCAGTTTTGCGTGGGACCATTGACTCCTAAGAGAGACTCAGGCCCTCTATTATTATTAAACTGGAGTGGCCACTATGGTTGAGGCCAATGCATGCAGTTGTGGACAGGCCCCTATGACTGTAAGAGCATTACTGGGACACTCTGGATCTCCTCCACTGTAGTGTGTTGCCCTGCATGAGGTCTCTGGGTCTGTGGGTGGGCTGCTGTGCCCCCAAGAGAGATGCTGGGTCCCTCTGGAGCCCCCTTGCTGAGGTAGACTGCTCTGGGTGGGTTCATTGGTGCTGCAAGCTTGTGTCTGTGCCTGGGAGAAGTCCTCCACTACCTTTTTGTGACTGCACAGATTGCAAGGGAACTTCACCAAAGAAGGTTGGCTTGCTGACAGTGGCTAGAGGTGCTGATTCAGCAATTCTCTGACTCTAAATAGTGCATGCCAATCCCCTCCATCCTGAGGGTAGTATCCCTGCCGTACTGGACTGCCTGTTTCCATGGCACTGGATGCCATGTGTAAATGAGTATGGGCAAACTGATGCAATGATGTGGCCGCAGAGGATTAAAACAGCTGCTGGGGCCAGAGTGAAATGGTTTTGGATGTTGGGGCCTGTCCCAAATCTGTGACTGCTGCAATAGCCTGGGGCCTGGGGGCTGGACATGGTTTCACATGTGTCACTGTCTGGTCAGTTCATTTGCTTGTGCTGCCAGGAGTTCGCAGCACCAGGTGTATGACTGCAAAGGCCACTCCTGAGAGAGGCATATGGATTCTCCACCCTTTCCTCACAGCTGTTTGTATTGTTCAGGCATCCCGCCAACATAGGCAGGAACACTGGCCATGGGCAGTGAACCTGAATAGACTGCTTTTCTGGGTCTGGAGGGTGCACACACCAACCCCCTCCATCCTGAGGGTGGCACCATTGGTGCACAGGGCCATCCATTCCTAGGGCAAAGGGCTGAAGCCAAATTGAGGGTGTTGGGAGCAATCCCAGTCCCAAGCTTGCCACAGAAGTAAGGGACCCGGGAAGTGGGGGCAGCTCCATATGTGTCCCTCCCCAGGCCAGTGCAGCTGTGTGTGCCCACAGCAGTTCCTGACACCAAGTGCATAGCCACAAGGACAGTGAAGAGTCCCCTATGGGTTGGGCCACCAGCCTACTCACCTTCCCATGGTCAGAAACTCCTCTTGAATCCCTACTGCACTGGGATAGGGGATGGGGTGGTGATGGACAGGAATTTTCTTCCATTGTCTTTGTGACTATCCTGAGTTTCTGTACTCAGCGACGTCTCTGCTTCTCCCTATATGTGTTCCATCTCCATCCTTTTGTTTTTCTCATCCAAGTGTACCTGTCTATGAGATGCATTCCCTGTCTTTGTGGGAAAAATGAGCAATGTCTTCTTCTAGTTGGCCATCTTTCCACATTTTAAATTTTGATAAAGTCTGATTTATCAGTTTTTCATTTTATGAATAGTGTTTTTGACGTCAAGTCTAATAACTCCTGGCCTAGTCCTATATCCCTTAGATTTTCTTCTATTTTTTTTATTTTTCTAAAAGTTTTATTGTTTTATTGTTTTCTGTTTAAAATTTGTGTGTAATGGTTAGGTTGAGGTTTACTTTTTTAAAAAATCTATAATTAGATATCTATAGATATCTAATTGCTCGAGAATCATTTGTTAAAGAGACTATCTTTCCTCCATTGAATTTTATTTGCATCTTCACCAAAAATCATTTGTGCATATTTGTATGGGTCTATTTCTGGGGGTTCTGTTCCATTGATCTATGTGTCTATGCCTTTGCCAAAACCACACTGTCTTGATCACTGTGGCTATGTATGAAGGCTTGAATGGGGTAGACTGATTCCTCCCATCTGAATCTTTTCCAAAATATTTTAGCTATTTTAGTTTCTTTACCATCCCATACAAATTTTAGCATAGTACAGTCTATATCTATAAAAATTTTACTGGAATTATGATAGGAATTGTGTTAAGCATGTATATCAATTTGGGAGAACAGAATTCTTTACTACGCTGAGTATTCTAAACCATGAACATGACATATCTATCCATTTATTTATTTATTTTTTATTTTTTTTTTCCTTTTTTTTTTTTTTTTTGTCTTTTTTTCGTGTCCGGCAACGGATCCCAACCCTCAGTGTCGCGCCCGTACCGGACCGGGGACCGGCAACGGGATCGCGACCCTCGGTGTTGCTCCCGCACCTCGCTCAGCCAGTGAGTGGGAACCGGTCTGTATGTGGGATCCGAACCCTCGGCGGGAGCGCCGCCACACTCCCAAGCGGCACACTGTAGCAGTGCGCCACCGGGCCAGCCCTCTATCCATTTATTTAGATCTTCGATTTCTTTCATCAGCATTTTGTAGTTTTCAGCATGCAAATACTGTATGTGTTGATTTCTTAGATTTATACCTAAGTATTTCACTTCTTTCAGTATCTGCATGTTTATGCTATATAGGAATATGATTGATTTTTTGTACATTTATCTTATATTCTGTGATTTTACTGAAATCCCTTAGCTCTAAGGTTTTTATTTTTATAGATTTCTTGCTTCTAAATACTGAAGGAAAATAAATACTAACCTAGAATTTTATGTCCAGTGAAATATTCTTTAAGATTGAAAGTAAAATGAAGATATTTTCTGACAAAAATGGAAAAAATTTGTCACCCGAAGCCTGAACTTAAAGAAATCCTAAAGTGTATTCTTTAGGCAGAAGAAAAATGATTTCAGTTGGAAGTTCAAGAGATGTAGAAAGGAATAAGTGTGTCAAAAAATGTAAATTTGTGGACAATTTTAAAAAGAGTACTGACAGTATAAAATGAGCTATTTTAAAATTTAAAAAATATATAGTATTAAAACTTATGACAATCAGATATGTCAGAAGTGGTTTTAAAGGAAATTTAATTTTTTAAAAAATTTAATTAAAAATTAAACTAAATTTCATTACCAAAAAAAGTGTGTTAAAGAATCAAGTAGTATTACACTTTGATATGACATGTATTCAGGTTGTACTTTCCAGGGTGACCAGTAAAAGAAGACAAACAGAGTGTGTAAATGGCAAACTAAAATATGGAAAATTTAATAATAAATTATACTCAGTTCAAGAGAAGGCATAAAATGAAAGAAAAGGGAACAAAGGGCAAGTGAAATGGATAGAATGTAAATAGTAAAATGGTAAAATAAAGTTTTGAGACTTGATTAAAAACAAAATTATTATAGTTACATCTTTATTCTAAAAATGTACTTCATATATAAAGATATAATAAAGATTGGAAATAAAAAGTGGGAAAAAAAACAACAACAAAATAAATCTGGTATACCCTAAAATACTAAAACAGGTGGTAGGCTAGGTTTGGCCCCTGGTCTGACCCCACTGTATTCTACAGTCGACCTGATTTTCTTGCTGTTGTTGTTATCCTTAGAACACTGCAGGCTTCAAATTCCTTAAAGAGCAGACTACTCTTACCTTGTGTTTAGTACATGGCCAGCAGTGCCAGAGAGCTTTTCTCAGAATTTCTGCCCCGCTCCTAGTTTTCAGCAGTTTCTGCACCTCTGTGCTATGGGGGATTCTCTCTTTCCTCTTTCTGCCTTTGGCAGATCACTGACAATCCTGCTGGGCTCTTCCTCCCCTTCTACCAGAAGCAGGCTGGTTTCACTTCTATCCTTTACTTGGTAGCCTTGGGTGCAAGCAGGATTGCTGTCCCTCCTTTGGTGGATTATGGCATTTGTTTCCTATGAGTAAATGGCCGGGGAAGTGGATGATGTTTTGTGCTAGTTCCCCAGCAGCAGCGGATCACCTCCCGAATGCTTGCGCAGGGAGGTCCACGCTTGGAGTCTACTGCCCTGCCTCCAATCTTTCCTGTAAGCCCCTGGTGGGGACCCATGGGAAAGAGTCAGAAGTGAGTTCAGACTGCCCTTCTGTCTGGGCTCCCAGACACTTTAAAGTCACATATGAGCTCACACTCAACCCCTAGGAATGTGTTAAAATGTGAGATGATTTCTTCTTTCTTGCTTCTGCCTTTTTCTCCCGAGCTATGCCAAACCTGAAACAGTTTGCGGTTCCTGATCTTCCTCAAAGAGGTTGTCACTCTGGCATTCAAGTTCACTTGGTTGCCTTGCAACCTTAGATCTCCGGTGGGGTCAAGAAAATTTATAATTTGTAAATTATTCAGTTTTTTCTTTTTGTTAGGATGGGGGCAATGTCAACTTGTAGCTTTCTAGTCCCTAAGTGGAAGTGGAACTCATGAGGAAATATGTCATAATGAGTTCACAAATATAACACTAACCAGAAAGAAGAAAAAATGATAAATTGGACTTTATAATTAAAAATGTTTATTTGCTGACAGATACCATAAAGAGCATGAATAGCAAGCCAAAGAGTAGGAGATGATATTTCCTACATCATCTATAATCAACTAAGGGCTCAAATCCAAGATCGATAAAGAAATGCCACAAATTAATAACAAAGAGTAAAACTACCAGAAATATAGGCAAGAGTAAATAAGCACTTTACAAATGAGGATATCCAACAACAAACATATTAAAGGTGAATAACCTTATTTGTCCTTAAGAAAATGCAAAAGAAAATCACAATGAGATATCATTACATGCAGGAGAATTGCTAACATTGGGAAGACGGACAACACCAAGTGCTGGGCAGATCCACACACAGTTATGGGGGTGTATGTTGGTGCAGCCACTTTGGAAAAGAGTTTCACTCGCATCATCTACTAACGCTGAATGTATGCACTCACCGTGATCCAACAAGTCCTCTCCTAAGCATATAACAAACACAAGTGTGTGTGAGGTGCTCTGGAGCGGGGTGTGGGTCTGTGTGTGGATATTTATAGTGGCACTCTTCTCAGTAGCCAAGCACTGGAAACAACCCAAACATACCCCAGTAGAATGGATACATAAACTGTGGTGAATTCATCCAATTGAATACTATGCAGCATAAGAAAGAACGACATCTGTACTTGACAGCATAATGCTGAGCAAAAGAACCAGGCACAAGTGAATACGTCCTGTGTAACTGTGTTTATACAGAACTGAAGACCAGGCAAAACTAATCTAGGATATTAGAAGTCAAGGTAAGAGTTGCCAAGGGGAGGAGAGTGGGCGTTCTGAGTGGACAGAGGCTTGGGAAGGCTTCTGTGCTGCACATGATGGCCTGTTTATTGATTTGAGAACTGGCTACATGAGTGTGTTCATTTTATAATAATTAACTGAGTTTGACACTTATTATCTGTGTTCTTTTCCCAGTGTAAGTTATGCTTTATGAACAAAAGTTATTTATTTAAATTATCCTGTTTTTTCCCTTCCCATGCATCCAACCAAAGACAAGTGGCCCTCCAGGATGGTGGATGAAAGATGAGATTTTTCTGGGTTTCACTTTTGATATATATCCCTGAGGTTTTTATTGGCATGCATTAGTCATGCACTGAATTCAGTTATTTTCAAGTTCTTTATGACAGCTTTAGAGAGTCACCCTCTTTTGCTGTTATAAAAATCTCACTCAAGAGCTGCAACATTTTTACAATATCTTGAAAGTAGCATCTTAAGGTTTATTTTCCTCAATTCACAGTTTCTCAATTTTGTGTTTCCAGCACCATATTTCTCCAATTTTATTAACAACATATTTATATACATGGCATTCCAGTTCGATGAAAACGCGTCTTGCCAGTGGGCATGTGAAACATTCAGTAAGAACCTCCTGCTATTAAGGAGTACTGGATTTCCCTCTTGTGACTGATAGATTTGGCTGTGAAATATATTATGTGTCAGGGCACCTGGTGCCTTGAAACAGTCTGTAGAAAGGCTAGGTAAGGCAGATGTCAGCCAAGATCCTCTGCCATGTCCCCTTGGTGTTTATGTCTTCATGGTCACTTCTATTCTTCACTTGAGTAAAACTCCTGAT
Source organism: Galeopterus variegatus (assembly GCF_000696425.1). Taxonomy (NCBI): domain Eukaryota; kingdom Metazoa; phylum Chordata; class Mammalia; order Dermoptera; family Cynocephalidae; genus Galeopterus; species Galeopterus variegatus. The sequence goes on along the minus strand of NW_007730498.1, from coordinate 9,831 downwards.
CTCTCTTAGATCTCAGCTCCCAGGCCTGTTCCCATTTCTCTGTTGTATGTGGATTTTTAGAATGACCCCATAACCTTTGTCCTTGATGTCACTCCTGTAATTACATTACATTACATGGTAAAAGGATGTTGCAGATTTAATTAAAGTTATTAGCCAGTTGACTTTGAGGTAATCATAAGGGATATTATCTGGGTGGGCCCAACCTAATTACATGAACCCTTTAGAAGAGTTTTCTCCAGAAGATAGCAGAAGAGAGATTTGAAGAAAAGCAAGAAAAGGATCAATGAGCCATTGCTGGCTTTGAAGGTGGAGGGGACCATGAGCAAGGACTGGAAAGTGGCCTCTAGGTGCTGAGAGTAACACCTGGCTGAGAGCTTGCAAGGGAAGAAGGCCTTAGTCCTACAATTGCAATAAACTGGATTCTGCCAGTAATCTGAGAGAGCTTGGCAGCAGATTCTTCTCCAGACCCTTCAGATAAGAACCCAGCTCTGCTGACAACTTGATTCTGGCCTTGGGAGACCTTAAACAGGAATTCTGTCAAACCTGCCTGGACTTCTGACATAGAACTGTGAGCTAATAAGTGTTTATCATCCAAGGTGATCTTAAATCGAATGCTGAGCTAATAAAACAATGCTGTTTTAATCTGTTAAATTTGCCATAATTTGTTATGCAGCAATGGAAAATGAACACATTCTCCCTGATGTAGAATTCATCACATTTTTTTCTTGATTTCTGTAATACAACAAACAAATGTGCATACAAGGCATTTGTGCTTTTTACAGACTTTTAATGAAGATTAAGAAGGCAATTGCTAGAGATATACAGCAGATTTTTGTAAAAGTTAACCAAAATTTTGAAGTTTAGACTCTGGTCTTTCAAAGCCACTTAACCATTTATGCTTAATCAAGAATCATCCTAAATTCAGAAATTCCTTTTCTAATTACTTCCTGGGACTGTATTCATTGGTTCAAGATAGGTACCATTATTGAGTGCTAACTAAATGTCCCTCTTCTTACTCCATGCTCAGTTTTCCATACATTATTTCATTTAATTTTTATGAAAACCCTGTGAAGTAATTGTTTTACTTAATGTAAACATAAGAAATCTGAGGTCCAAAATGTTTATCACATTTTGTTCAAGGTCACATAGTTAATAAAATCCAGAGGTGGGATTAGAAACCAGTCACTCCAATGTTAGGTACATTACTCAACTGTCACACTTTACCACCTCTTAGTTCAGCAGTGATAATAACTAGCTGGTGTGTATCATGATATCTTCCCTTTGAACTCTTGGTGAAATTGCAGTTGATAGAGTAATTACTCTTGAGCATTGGGGTCACTCTAAGTAAAGCTAATCTAAAAACCCATTGAAAAACCTTATACCTATATATTATATCTATAATAAGGATTATGAAGAGAATTCACTTATTTAGCAAATTTATTTTCTTTGCTACATGTAATAGTGCAGTGCACAGATTCCTCCCTTCAAAAGACTTGTATTCTGGTAGCTGGAAAGTGAAGTATAGACAATTAAAATAATTTGTTCATAATGAAAAATCCCTCTCCCTCTGGTTCTGGATTTTCCTCCTTATATTTTGAAAATAAGCACTGTTATATCTGAGTTAAACAAAAGCATTTCCCTGCTAAACGTAAAGGAACAAATTCTAAGCAGAGGGGCTACAGGTATCCCCAGAGATTCTGACCCATTAAACTGCTCCCCTTTGCATGAGGAATAGACTCTGCCTTGCCACCTTAGTGGTACAGACACCTGAAGGTGTCTTCATGAGGTGTGACTTACCTGAATCTGATGCCTGGTAAAGATTCTGATTCCTGAATAAACTATTTGAATATACTTGCCAGGGTGAGGGAGGTATGGGTGTAGAGCAGGGAAACGAAGGATGTCTGCAGCGAAAGCCACTTTAGGGGATGCATTGTCTGTCCACAACCTAGTGCTCATTATACTAACTTGCAAGAGTGGTAGTCCAAGTTTATCTTCCAAAATAGGAACAGTCCTTAATGTGAGGTTTATAAGAGACTAAGGTTTGGGAAGATGAAATGTATATATATATATACACATTTATATACATTTATATATATTTATGTATATATATAAAAGGGTGTATATATAAAAGGGTATATATATAAAAGGATATATATATATATATATATATATAAGATTTAATATACCTGTTTATATGCTCTGGTTAAGCCTGATGGGAGTCACTATGCAACCTATACTGAACCTATTGTATACGAACATACCATATACAATCATGTGCTTTATGATAACCTTTCTGTCAATGACAGAACACATATATGATGGTGGTCAGAACAAAAAGCTATACCATGTAGCCTTGGTGCATAGTAGGCTATATCATCTATATCATTTGTGTAAATATACTCTAAGATGTTTGCCCGAGGGCGAAATTGCCTAGTGATGCATTTCTCAGAATATATCCCCATCATTAAGTGATGCATAGACTGTGTTTGATACTTCCTACATTTATATAGAGAGTCGTATTACAACATTCCCCAAATAGAATAGTAAGGACAAAAATATACCAATAAACACAATAGATATAGTGTCAGACCCAATGAAGAAATTGGCAACAAGGAGGTTTGATATAAGAATTCATTGTGGCTGTAAATTAGCAAACACTAGAACACTGGGAACTTAAAACCCATACCATTTCCACACCTGTGAAGATGGCCAGGCTATATTTTTGAGCTACTCATCTGTTTGGAGGTAAGGAAAATCCTAAAGACCTCTCACCCAAATTTCTGTAGTCCAAAAGGGTATACCACATGGCTATAGTCAGCCAGGGTTTATTTATATTTTACAAAGTTACTTTTAAGTTATATCGAGTATTAATGTCCAAGCCCATGTTTAGTCTGGCAGATGCACGGAGATGCCAGGCCACCAAGTATTGAGGTCACAGGAAATTACAGGTTAAGTGTATGCAAAATATATGCAGCATAATGGCTAATTATACGAGGGTACTTCGCAAAGTTCATGGACTGATTTGTATTATCTTTCAATTTTATTTTTCCATGAACTTTTTGAAGTACCCATGTATATATCAACTTGACTGAGCCACAGGGTACCTGGACATTTGGCCAAACATTATTCTGGGTGTGTCTGTAAGGATGCTGCTGGATAACATTAACATCTGAAACAGTAGACTGAATAAGGCACATTGCCCTCCCTGAGGTGGGTGGGCTTTGTCCAATCAATCAAGGACCTGACTAGAAGAAACAGGATGAATAAGAGGGAATTCCTCCTGCCTGACTGCCTGAGCTGGGACATTGATCTTTTTCTTCCCTCTCATTTGGACTGAAATATTGACTCTTCTTGGGTCTAGAGGCTGTCAGCTTTTGGATTAGAACTTAGGCCATTGGCTGTCTTGGTTCTCAAGCCTTTGGACTTGGCCTGGAACTAAACCATAGGCTTCCCTGACTGCAGATCTTGGGACATCTCAGCCTCCATAATCATGTGAGCCAAATCCTTTTAATAAATCTCTCTCTCTCCAGTCATATGTTGCTTAATGGGGGGATATGTCCTGAGAAAAGTGTTGGTAGGCAATTTCCTCATTTTGTGAACATCAGAAAGTGTACTTAGGCTATTCTAGATGATATAGCCTATTACATGCCTAGGCTATATGGTATAGCCATTATAATCTTATGGGACCACTGTTGTTTATGCGGTCCATCATTGACCAAAATGTTATTATGTGGCACGTGACTATATATATCTATATCTATGTTTGGTTTTGTTTCTCTGGAGAGTGTTGACTAATACAGATTTTGTACTGAGAAGTGAGGTGTTGCTGTAACACACCCAAGCACATGGACATGGCTTTGAAACTGGGTCATGGGTAGAGGCTGGAAGGATTTTGAGGTACATGTAAGAAATATGGATTTTAAGGGTGATTCTGGTGAGGTCTTAAATGGAAATAAACTGGAAAAAAGATGATCCTTGATATACAGTGTCAAAAAATTTGGCTAACCTGCATTCTAGTGTTTTGTGGAAGTTAGAACTCATGAGTGATGAAACTGAATATTTAGCTGAGGAGATTTCTAAGCAAAGTATTGAAGAAGTGGCTTGGTTCTTCCTGACTGCTTATAGTAAAGTATAAAAGGACAGAGATGATTTGAAGAAGGAGTTATTAAGCATAAAGAAACCAGAACTGGAAAATTTGGAAAATTCTCAGCCTCTCTTTTTCTGAAGAGAGCACTAAGGGTATAGCTGAATGACAGTTTAATAAAGAAACCATAGGTGCTATTCATGAACTTAATCAGCCATCTTGGCAGAAGCCAGGGACAGATATGAGATTATGCCAGCAAAGACACTGCCAGTTTGAACTGAAGGGAACAGACAAAGCAGGGTGAATAAAGGAAGGCTGTCAGACTTCTTGGATTTTACAGAACCAGATCATAGAGCTCTTCAGCTGCAAACATTTGCTATTCTTCAAGGAAAGGAAAGGATTTCAAAGCCAGTTCTGAGATAATCAGGGCTGCCACTCCCATCATAGGCCCAGGGATCAGGGCTGTTTGCTCTTTGGTTTCAGAGTGAAACTGCCTCTCTGGTTTCGGTGGGCAGCATGACCCTGCCCAGTACTTCAGAGGGGGTGCCACTCTCACAGAGAACTGCATAGACAGGGTTTTTGCAGGGAGTCAGGTGGGTGGGACCCTTGCAAATTACCGTATGGCTGGAGTTCTTATAGAGCATTGAAAGGGTGGGACCACCCCAGTGGGCCTAGAGGGCAGAGTGTTGAACCAAAGAGGATTGTTCTTGAGCCTTAAGATCTAATGGAATTTGCTTTGCTAGATTTTAGATTTGTTTGGACCCATCATTCCTTCCTTCCTTGTAATTTTTCCCTTTTAAAATGGGAATGTCTATCCTGTCCCACTTTGTATTTTTTTTTTCAAATGGGGGGATATGAGAGCCCTCCTGTCTGCTGCTGACTACCTCATAAGGTGGAGATAATTGATAATGGCAGTAGGTACATGCTGGATCTATATCAGGGGACAGTCAGAATAACATCTGCTTGACTCTGCCTTGGGTCCGGTTGCTCCAGCAAAGCTCAGTGGGCTTCAGGGACACAGGAGGCTGCCTGTCCCCTAGTTGCCAGCACCAGCACTGCAGCCTCAAGCAGGAGCTTCACAGAACAAAACAGCCTCCTGCATTTGGAGGTCCTTGAGGCAGTGGCTCTTCAGGGCCCCAGGGAGCAAAGGAGCAGGATCTGCAGGACCCAAAGGCTATAAGAGGGAACTCAAAAGACTCCATGGCCTCCACTTTACCTTTATTATCCACTATTGTATTTTGAAAGCATATAACTTTTCTGGTTATACAGGTCCACAGCTAGATAGAAATTTTGCTTCAGCATAAACTCTACCTTGAGCCTCACCCATTTCTGATCTAGATGACCATTAGATAAGACATCGAACTTCAGACTTCAGACTCTAGAGTTGATGATGGGATGAGTTAAGACTTTTAGGGCAGTTCGGATGGAATTAATATGTTTTGCATGCTATAAGAACATAAATTTTGGGGGGCCAGGGGTGGAATGTTATGGACTGAATTGTGTCTCCCCAAAACTCATATGTTGAAGCCTTAGTACCTAATGTGACTGTATCTGAAGACAAGATCTTTAGCAGGTAATTAAGGTTAAATAAGTTCATAATAGTGGGCCCCTTATCAAATAGGACTATGGCTTTATGAAAAAAGGAAGAGAGACAAATCCCTTTCTCTCTCTCTCTGCTATGTAAGAACACTGTGAGAAAGTTGCCATCTGGAAGCCAGGAAGAGAGTCCACACCAGAACTTGATCATCCTGGCACCTTAATCTCAGACTTCCAAACTCCAGAACTATGAGAAAATAAATTGTTGGTGTTTAAGTTAACCAGTCTATGGTATTTTATGACAGCCTGAGCAGACTAAGACTTGTAGTAAATAAAGAATTAATAGTACTGCCATAGTGCTTATATAAAAGAATCTTGAAGTTCTTGTTAGAGTTTTGCCGTTTATTGGTTGTAAATAATAAATCAACAATTACTATTTTTTATTGTTTTAGAATGCTTTTTTATTTTGTAATAAATTATTTTGGCAACAATGAGTTCAAACATGAGAGTGCATGTTTAATGAAAAATTAAATAGTGAATTTCCATTTCTCAAGATAGTTGATGAATGTGTAACTTGTAAAAATTGTTGACATTTACTATTCGCTATGGTGAAAAGTACAGAAGAAACTAAGGAAGGTGTGTTTACATATCAGTCCATGAAACGTATCTTTTCATCTAAATCAAATTGCCTGTTATTCTAAATTAATGTGGTTTATTTTGACTCCAAGTTTTCTTGAACATATTTGAATCCTGAAGTGATAGTGGTTAATGTATTGGCATTGTGAGCAAAAGACCATCACAGACAATTAAATGATAACCTCAGGGTCATCAAATGCTTCAGATAGAAAATAAGTGAATTCCAATAATAGGGAGTCTCCCTCCTATATAATTCATGGAATCAAAGAAAAGCTTTTAGAAGTTCATTCTGCTAAAAGTGAAATGTGATATTATTGTGGATGTTATTATAAACTTGATTAAGTTCAAAATTGAACAAAACCTTGTTTTTATGGTGATAATAGTAACACAATACATGTGTGGTGGAGCACAGCATTTTAGTAAAAACAATATTTGTACTAAATTAAGGAACTTACAGTGCAGAAATTTTCCTCTATCTTGCCATTTGTGTACAAATAATACTTACATCCAAACAAATAGCAATATCTACCAATAAAAACAGAACCTATATATGTCAAATTTTATAATATTGTTATATATATGCACAGATAAACTAACAGAACTATAAAATTGTTGTGATGAAGCAGATGTTCAATTAAACAGAAAAAGCTTCAACAGAGCTGGACATGCTTTCTCGCTTTGCTGTTCAGCATTGTTTAGGTTTCAGAAATGCTTTAATCATTGAAGAACTACTTTGCATCAGTCTAACTGACCCACAATGGTTATGAACCCTTTTGTAAATTAAATCAGTCCTCTAAATTTTGGTTGCACTTATTCAAAATCATTTGAATATCTTTTTTTTTTTTTAAAGGATGACCGGTAAGGGGATCTCAACCCTTGGCCTGGTGTTGTCAGCACCATGCTCAGCCAGTGAGCAAAACGGCCATCCCTATATAGGATCCGAACCCGTGGCCTTGGTGTTATCAGCACCGCACTCTACCGAGTGAGCCACGGGCCGGCCTCATTTGAATATCTTTAATTAAAGTGTTTAACCAATGGGATGCCAAAAATTTCAGTTTTGAGTCTCTTAAAACATTGCAGTAATTACAACCAAAGCCTACAACCAGAAAAATATTATTGATCCTCACAAAAGCAGGAAAGGAACTGAACAGATTAAATAATGAGGTCTCAGCTGGTGTACAAGATTAAGCTTTTTTTTTCAGGTATAATATATATACAGTAAAGTGCAAAAAGTGATTGTAAGTGTACAGTTTGATGTATTTTATGGTTTGATGATTAATTTATAGCTTGATTTTTATATACATATGCATATATATTAATACCTATGTGTGATACTGTGAAAATATGTATGTAGTCTTCGTCCCCATCCTCTGGCATACAACTCCTAAAATCTTTAGAATTTTCAAAGTGCTGTCTTTTTGTATGCTAATTAGTTGACTGATGGGTGGCAGCTCCTACATAGTTTCAGGATGGAGGCTGGTGCCTGGAAAGACCAAGGCAGTCCCACCCCCAACCTCAGGGGATGGGAGAGGGACTTATGAAGTTGACCACTAATGGCCAGTGATTTAATCAATCATGCCTATGTAATGAAGCTTCCATAGAACCCAAAAGAACTGGGTTTGGAGTAGCTGAACACGTGGAGGTTCTTGGAGAGCGGTACTCCCAGGGAGGGCAAAAAAGCTCCACATCTCTTCTTCCAGACCTCGCTCTGTGCATCTCTGTGCATCTCTTCATCTGTATCCTTTGTAAAATCCTCTGTAATAAACAGGCAAATGTGTTTCCCTTAGTTCTGTGAGCTGCTCAGCAAATTAATTGAACCAAAGGAAGGGGTTGTGGGAACCCCAATTTACAACCTGTAGCTCCTTATTGGAACCAGAAATGGGAGGGGGATGCAGTTTTGGGGACTGAGCCTTCAACCTGTGAAATCTGACACTATCCCCAGTTAGATAGTGTTGGAATTGAATTGGAGGGCACCCAGCTGTTGTCCAATGAAGAACTGGTTGCTTGCTTGCTTGTCGGTGGGTAGAAATCTCCACACATTTGGTCACAGAAGTCTTTTGTGAGGATAATTGTTCTGTGAGAGCAGAGGAAAAAAAGTTTGTTTGTGTTTTTTCCAGTCCATCTCACCATGTAATTACTGCCCTGAACAAGATACAGAATATTCTAATACCGCAGAAGCTTTTTTCTCATACTTCTTTGCAAAATTTCACTTTAAAATTAGATATTTTGGTTTAGAAATATCTGAAGAAACTTTTGGTTAAGGTATTTTTAATTGTATAAATTTATATTCCATCCCAAGATGCAATGTAATTGATAAGGCCCAAGATTTTGAACATCTAAGTCTGGATAAGTGTTCAAGACTCACAAATTAACAAAACTTACCTGATGAGTTTTGCCTCATGGAAAATATTGTCAAGAAAGGTACTCAAAGGGAGGCAAAAAGAAGGTACCTGTAAAAATATTGGTGCTAACATATTTATATGATTTAATACAAAACAAATTAGAATTAAGAATATTCTTTATTTAACAGAATCAGCTCTAAGTCTACCAGTTACTTCAGCAACAGCAAAGAGAGTATTTTATCAATAAAAGATATTATTATGCTCTACAGAGATGGTTCAGTTGAAGGTGTCAATAATTTCAAATTTATCAGTAATAAAATACAATTTTTAAAGATTACCAGCAATTTTGTGAAAAAAATTAAGAATTTTAGACCACAGTAAATATATATTCTTTAGAAAAATACTCATATCATGGTATTATACAGATATAGCTAAGACTGATTAAAATATATCCTGTATACCAAGAGTGTTTAATTGCTTATATTATTTTTAATGTTCATATGATTAATTTAAAGATTTTAAATTTTATATAGTTTAATTTTTTTAGAAAACATTTTAAAACTTTTTATTAGGAAATAATGTCAACATATAGAAAAGTTGGAAGAATAAAAACTGTGCATAGAAAAACTGTCTATATACCCTTCAACTACATTCACTTATTGTTAATATTTTGTTCTATTTGCTTCAGTCATTTGTGTGCCTTCCTCTCTCTTTTCTCTCTCTCTCTCTCTCTTTTCCTCCTTTTCTCTCTGACCTTTGAGAGTAAGTTGCATTTATCATGTTTTTTTGCCTTTTATTCCTAAATACTTCAGCATGTATTTCCTAAGAGTAAGAATATCCTTTTACAAAACCACAGCACGGTTATCACTACCAGTAAATTTAATACTCATATGATACCTTTTTCTAATCTAACCTCCATATAATAATTTTATCAACTGTCCCAATGACATCTTTTATTGCATTATTTCTTCCAGGGCAGGCTTGAGGATCCAGTCAAGGATCAGATATCACATTATTTGTTGTATTAATTATTTATTGCTGCATAACAAGTTAGCCCAAAACTGGGTGGCTTAAAACAAGAAACACTTATTGTCTATAGTTTCTGCATGTTGGGAATTTGGAAGCAGCTTGGCAGAGACTCTCCTGAGATTCTAGCCAAGGTGTTGATGGAGTTGTTGTCCCGACCCGCGGGATATTCAACGCAGACCCTGGAGGGGGGAGTGGGAATTGGAT